>NC_139950.1:21732583-21770083 GCF_963454915.1 Gymnoscopelus microlampas
TCATCTCCACCCATATCATCTCTTCAGGAGCAGCAGAAGAAGGGAGTGGTCGTGGCCACAGACTGTAACTTCTCAATGGCCGTGGCATATCACGCTATAGAGTTGAGGATCCCAGTTTTTGTCATCATGCCGTCCTGCTGCTCCTCACCTCGCCTCAAGATCTACAGGGACTATGGTGCCTTGGTCATCTCCTACGGCAGTGCTGCCCGAGACTCGCAGAATCACGCACGCCACCTGGCAAAGGAGAATGGCTACCTTTACCTGGAAGAGTGAGTCCAGCTGACAAGCAGTGTGACTTGCTAGCAGGTTTCATGAAATGGGTGATTGTGGGTGCAGTGTAGAGACAGAGGTGATGGAAGGGTAAACAACTTCAGCCCTGTTTTATATTTTCAAAGAATGTCACCTATAATAACAACTATAGGGCTTGCTATTGCATCTACAAATAGGGATGCCAAGATTAAAATGATTTAGTCATTCAACAGATTCTAACCTACAGTGTAACAAGTACATGGTATGCACCTATTACCTGTTGAAGCTTGTTTTCTCTTGTTGTGTTACTTCCAGAGACGACAGTGCTGTGTACCTAGCCGGACTGGGCACAGTTGGCATGGAGATCTATGAGCAAGTGCCCAAACTAGATGCAGTGGTGGTGCCTGCAGGAGGGCAGTTTGGCCTCCTGGCCGGCACAGCTGCAGCCATCAAACACCTCAACTCTCGCATTATGGTCATAGTAAGTTCTGAATAATGTCGCCATGGACAGCTAGTTGCAAATATAACTATAACTATATACACTGGACACCTTTTGTTTGACAAGTAGTACAACTGCCTAATAAGTCCATGGAGATGCTTTCTCTCACCCAGGAGACCAGGGTTTGAATCCCAGTAAGGACACAACATATTGCAGCGTTAAACATTACATTACCAAGTGGGTCTAGGAGAATCTAGAGAGCCATGGGGTGACTAGGAATTTTGTAAAATGTTGTGATTTTCTTTTTCTTTACACAGGGAGTTGAACCAGATGGATTCCCTCTTCTACGACAGTCGCTAAAAACTGACCACCCAATCAAAGACTTACACAGCACCCATAACAAGAAACTATATGGAGGTAATTATATTTCAAAGTTCATTTTACTATCTGCAAAAGATAACAAAAGAAACCTTTGCTAAACCTTGGTTTCAAACAACACAGACTAACGTTCAGAGACATCATAATATCAAAACCTATTAAAAAAAGATTGAAATAAATTACTCAACGGCAGTTGGTGTTTGGAAAAATATAAATAATAGATAGCCTACTGGATAGTCCTTTATTATGGGGGGAGGTCAAATAAAGTTATTTGTACTTCAAGAAGGTGGTATGCATAGAATTTGTCTGAACATTACCATATTATTATTACATCTCTTTTCTGTTTGTGTCAGACCTTGTGGGACATTCTCTGGGCAATTACACCTTTCAGCTGGCAAAGAAACTAGTAGACAAGGTCGTCTCTGTCAGGTACTGGGTTTGTATTGCAGAATATTTGGCACTTCTAAAGAGTTACGTTCCCATACGCCTACTATCTTTCTTAATGTTATGAATCATCTTATGACCTTGATTTACAGAGCAGTAAAGTTATATTGACTAATAAAATATGTGTTTCCAAGGAAAATATATAGCATTTGGGAATTAAACTATCTTCTTCCCAGTTACAAATCCATAGTTCTGTAAAGCACTCTGCATGATTACAAATTCTTCATTTGACCTGGGCCAAACTCCAGAACATTCCTTCATGTTATTCTCTCTCGCTCTCAGTGAGGAGGACTCCCTGATAGCCATGCTGCGCTTCCAGGAGTTTGAGCGCTCCACTGTGGATACAGACGGAGCAATGGGGCTGGCAGCGATCTTGGCTGGTCAACTCCCCGAGCTGAAGGGCAAAAAGTGGGTCAGACTTGTTCTATTACAAGCAGTTCTATAGCCTTTATTTAGCTTCTAAGGTTAGGTCACCCCTCAAGGCTGCACAATGCCACAGCAATGATTATGTGAGATAAATAGAGGTGAAGAGAAACGAGAATGTACGTATATGATGTTATTGTGAAGGGAAAAACATAATGAATCTCTGTGGGTTGACTAAATTACACGCCTCCAGACTTAAAGCAGAGCTGTTTCTGTTTCAGTTGAATTTTTATTGTGACAATCTTGTCGCCTATACAGATGAAGAAAGGCTTCCATCTCACCTTACAGTATGTTTCTCTCTCTTTTCTGTAACAGAGTAGCAGTAGTGGTAAGTAGTGCGAACATGGAACCGGAGCTGCTAAGACAGTGTGTAGAGAAGGCCTTGGTTCTGGATAACCGGGTCAGTAAGTTCTCCGTGCAGCTGGGAGACGGTCCCGGGGACATGGCCAGGCTGCTGGACTTCCTGTCCAGAGAGGACATCAGGTTGGTTTCACACCGAGACAGACGTACTGTAGAGGTGGGCTCAAATCCAACAAGGCTTAATTTTACCTGATACCAAAGTAAGAACGTTCTCATTAAGATACCTTGTTCGTCAGTATAGCTGGGCTAGCTAAAAAAAAAAATCACAAACATGGAGGGCAACATGTGAGTTCCACATCCTGTAGCCTTGTAGATGAAATATATGAAACGTGATGAGGTGTGGTGGTCTCTTGAAAAGGCAAGCACACTCAGGCAGAATAGGGTCTCACTGCCCATAGGGTCATACTGTCAATATGTATGACTCACCTCAATCTTGACACAAGCTCTATTCTTGGACGGAGGAATGAGTGGTACACGTCTGTCCAGCTAAGTGAGCCTTCTCTCCATTTATGTGTCAGGTTGGGAACAGCAGTATTGTCAGCAGCAATGCTGCTGTTCCCAACCGGACACACATGACCCATTTCACCTTACGTCTGACCATGCCTGAGTAAGCCAGTAGCGCCGCTAATTGCTTACTCAGGCATGGCCAGACGTGCGGGCAGCTGGGTTTAGCTTGCTTCATGGCTGGGGCTTCATAACATACGGGAGCAATGATAAGAGCATCACCGTATTACTGTTACTGTTCCCTACTTCCATTCTACACCACGCCCAGCCTAGCCCTGTCTGACTGTGAGAGACTTGTCTCTGCTTCACACATGTCACTTCTAATTCTCTGCTCTCTGTATATCTCACTCTCTTATCCTCTCTCTCTCTCTGCCGGTCTGTCTTTCACACTCTCCTCTCAGATTGTTGGATGTTTGCCACCGGAGGCACAGTGATATGTCAGAGCTCTTTAAGACCCAGGTAGGCTGATACAGACCTACTGTAATGTTCTGCACACTCTTCATACTGTGACAGTATTTCTATGGAAACCGTGGCTCCATTAAAAAACTAAAAAACATCATATAGGTGACATTTTTGTTGGCACTACTTTCCTGTAGAATAAAATAATTAGTGCAGTTTACTTAAAGTCCCCCTCCAGACAAGTTGAAAGTAGGTAAAAGTAAAAACATTAAAATAGCATTATAAATATATAAAACATATTCCACCCTACAGCGACGCAATGTACATGCATGCATTTGCTGCACAAGGTGTTAATTGGATCTATGTGTGTGTTAACAGGTGGAGTGTGTGGTAGAAACCCGAGATAAGGCACAGAACCTGCAGCTCCGCAAGTCACTGCATGAGCGCTATCCTTCTATTCACTGGCTGGACCGGTGAACTATAAAAACAGACAGAAAAACTATATTTTCAACACACTCAAACAAAACACTGAATCAAGACAAACTATCAAAATGATATCACATGATGTCATGGCTGGTATCATATTTGAACTCTGTTGTATTACAAATACAGAAAAGCAATGGCTGCTGTTCGGTGAATTAAAATGAACACAGAAAAGCCTTGAGATGAGATAATTATTTATTTTATGACTACTATGGCTACTTCTACAGTACTACTACTATTACTACTAGGCCTATTGCTGCTAAAAAGCAGTATTTAGAAAACAGTGGTTATACTGCAATATTTTTTAATTTGTGTATAGTGCTTAAAGATGGGCATTAATACGAGAGCACTCTGAGTCTTATACACACTGGATTAGCTTCTGCCCTGCAGACACAGGTAAGGATATACAGTAGAAGCAGGCTTACTCCTTTACAAAGCCCCTAGACACTGCACTGCTCCACTGACAACACTCCAGCTCCCTGTGCAAGGTATATTTTTCAATACTGATTTTTTTGATCTGTTGTACATAATTCTGTATTTATTTGTTTTTCTCTATTTATCAGTGATGGTAGTGTTTAACAAATGTCTTCTAAAAATAAAAATGAAGGTATATCCCATGACTTCTGAGGACTTTATGCTGGTATAGGAAAAGTAAAATACCGTAATTATTTCAAGAATATTTTTGCGAGGGCCGTTCTTCTCCATTTATATAATGTATATTACTCCTGTGATATGCACTCCTGTCAGGGCATCTACATAATATGCTGTTATCTGTAAGAAATTGGATAGTGGAATCGTGGATAAAAGATTCCTCTTTTACAGATCTATTCTTGAACCTTCTTGTATCCCCACATGGGGTGAAAGTGAGGCTGGAGATGAAAGTTATCTCATTCTTGTAAAGATCCCACCCCTCTTTGATTAATGGCAGGAGACAGCTCCCGTGGACACCAGGCACGATTAAGACAGTGTAATGCCATAAGTTCATTAGCAGAGGACATTGTGACCCTACACTACTGTCATGGCCTTATCTGGACAAGTTCACAGTAGATCAATCAATTTTGTACCCTTACTATGTATCAATAAGACACACTGATTAGCTCTGGTGCCATGTTTTCAAAAGGTCTCAAGGACAAATCTTGGCCCAACCCAAGCCAAAGTTTAGGGTTTTGCTGAAAAACATTAACCAACATACCATGTACAATTTGCCTTGATGTGTCCAAAACTAAAACTAATTTACACCATCACTCAGTCAGTCACTGTTCTATGCAATATCATATATATCCTGAAATAGGCATAGATGCACCATGAAATATGAAATTAGAGGACATTTCATTAACTAGCCATGCGGCCCTCACACCTACGTCGCCGATCTGTCCAATATTTCTGAGTCATAGTGTCGGGGGCTTTGTCTGAGTACCCGTTGTACCCGTCTGTCTGTCCATTTTGTGCCCATATATGAGATTTCTGTATCTGTCTGTCCTTAACGGGGGTTCTGGACAACCGCATATCGATTCGACGGCGGGCACCGCACTCCCTCGAGTCCTTGCCGATGCACGTGCCGAGTTTGAAGTCGTCGGCCTAACAAATGTGCGTGACCATATATGGACATAGCGGTCGGATCAGTGGCAACCGGATCTCCATATATGCCTATATATGGAGATATCGGGTTTGTTTATGGTTATGGCTGAGTCATAGTGACGTGGCCGATGTCGCCAGCCCTCCTATTAGCCAATTTTAATATACAGAATGGAGGATCATAGACTTGGGCCATGGCAGGGAGCTGAAGTCTGATGCAAACTGTGTTATTATTGAAAAACAAATGTACTGTATAATGGGCCTGCATATAAACATAACCTGTATATAAAGTAATTTCAAAGGACTGCCTGACTCAAATACAACCAAATGATTAAGAAACAAACTGACAGCAGAAAACAACATTTACTTGATATGACAGTTTTTATTCCTTACACTTTGTGGACAAAAGCTACTTGGTGATTTAAAATCAAAGCACTTCACTCATAAATGCAACTGTGAGGTTCTGTTCAGAAGATGTTGAAACATCTGTTTTGTGGCTCCACTCATTCATTTTGACTTTTGAGGCAATAAGGGTTGATGATGATGGCAGGCAATCTGTCGGACAGTATCTTCAGCACAGCTTGGTTGCACAGCAGTACAGAAAGCAACATTGTCATTATCACTCCAGCTGAATGTTAATACACTATACTAGAGTACAAATCTTTCTGTAGAAAATATTCCCTTAATATAAACATTAGTTTGCCAAAACTTCTATGTAAACAATGTGTGTTCTTTCACAATCACTAAAACAAAGTGTTTGTATTGAGATGAACCCGAACTTGTGTTACCAAAGTTCATAAGGCCAGTGTGAATTTTAAGACTTCAGTAGTCAATATATTGTTATTATTATTATTACTACTAGCTTCAAAATGATCTATTTTAAAACATTGGTCTAATGTGCTACTGCCGTCTCTGAGGTTATTCATGGAGGCTCATGGAATGAAAGAGGTCCAGTTAGTGCATAGTTATTCTGAATAAATTCAGAGAGTAAGAGAAGTAGTGAGTCTATTCAACTTCACATTTCAATTCTATGTTAGAGGAATAACTCTAAAGAGGCATCCAAACCAAGCACTATAACTAAATTGTTCACCACTGTCGTCGTTATAGTTGTGGTCTGGACTCAAAAAATGTAAACTATTATATTTATAGTTATAGTGCTTGGTGTGGACAACCCTTAACAGGAAGGGCTTGATAAGTATTTTCTTGCCTGCTTGCTCCCCATCCCGTACAGAGAATCATATCTATGAGGATGACAATGAAGGGGCAGGGGTACAGAGAAGCAAGAGACTTGTGGATTTCAGCTCTCCTCCTGCAGGCATCACTGCTGTTTGGGACGCTCAGGGTCATACTTGAGAAGCAGGCCTAGGGAGGCGAAGCCAAACAGGAATGTCTGGACGAACCACAGGCAGCGAGTCGCCATGTTGTCAATGCCTTTTTTACTGCAAGGACATACGAACATTAAACACAACAAACAGACAAGTTGATTTCAAGTCCAGTCTGGCAGTATATACAGTGTAAGTTAAATTAGATATTTAAGAAATCTAACAACAATCCTGAAGATAAGGCAATGAACAAAGTGAACCCCAACTTGACTCTTTTTCTATCAATTACTTACCCAAAAAACAAAGAGAATAACTCTCACAGTATAATCCTAAGCCTCCTATATCCAGTCTGTGTCCTTAGTATTTACAAAACACTGCTGTTTTGCTGAAACCTTATTGTTTAAAACACTGCCAGGCTAAACAGGCATTGATGCCTGAATGACACACACGCCTGTGCAAGTGCATGTGTACTGAACCCCATGGTGCATGCCCAGACGCATTCCTCACTTTGCGCTTGAGATGGTAGATGGATTAAACCGGAAGTGATTTATTTAAAAGTATACTTAAAGGCAATGTTTTGGAAGTAGTGAGCACACTACTGGATACAGGACACTTGGGGATACAATTTGAGAGTTGTGTTTCAGTTTATAAACAGTACAAATACATTTTGATAGGGTTTTGCTGTCGTTAATAATGGACCCCTATTTTTCCAAATTGTCTTCTTTTTCAACAATATTCTCTTCATTTTTGGATATTCATCGTAAAGGAATGTGATACAATTGAAAGTTATCCTTGTATTCAATCCATCACTGGGTGAGTAATTATAGGGGGTAAAATGTCATTTTGGGGTGAAGTATTCTTTAAGGAATGCCTAAATACATGGTTTCTGTTTTCCTATATGAGAAACTGGAGTTCTCTGGACTTGGAGACCTCCCTTGCATTTCAAAAGGGAGACTACCTTTTTTTCTTCATTTCTGTTTCCTGATCACATCCCTGCTATATAAGTTGTTTTATAACAGGAATATGAATAGGATATGATAAAAAACAAAGATTTTGATCAGAGCACTCTCTAGTGGAGAACGAGAGTATTGTTAGTTCCTACCTGCACATCTTCATTGCGACATAGGCCTCAAACAAATGCACAGCCCAGGCTGCCAGCCACCTGCACAAGAAAAAGCTTCATTTGAAAAAAGGTTCAACCAACACCAGCCTTTTTTTCAAAAACAAAACAGAAAATGCCTAATCAGAACAGTGTAAAATGAACAGCATGTTTACATAAACTGCCACACAACTTTACACTATAATAATGCAATTGCAATGTAGTACACTGTTAAATTAAATAATGAATGGTAACTTAACTCTGAAACAATGGGTGCGCAGGATCTTGCTGTGTAGAATGTAAATGAATACTGGAGGGGCTCTAAAATGTTGATCGAATAACATCTCAACCTCTTTCCCCACATTTAAATTCTTCCCCGAAAAGTTAATTGTCAAAGTACAGATGGCCAGGTCAGAATTTAAAAGAACATTTGCATTTGAGCCTGCACACTGGGTCATGCTCCAAAAGTCTTAATTTGTATTACCACCACATAGCGTGTACCTCAGAGGTAGCTCCTCTTGGTCTGAGGAAGGGCTACCAGTCTACAAATAATACAAATTAAGACTTTTGGAGCATGTGCACTGTTTTTTTTTAAATTAGTTAATCCACAACAACCATCAATCAATTGGATTGCCACAATGACAGCACTTAGGCTGAAGAGTACTCTGTGAATGTCACATGACTTGAGAAAGAACAATTGCCCTTTAATTGTGGTACTCCACACGTAATATTCGGATGTTGCTACAGCAGTCATGTGACTGTATGGTTGATTGGCAGATGAGGAGCATTTGAAATGGCAGAGCTAACAATGTGGCAATGGTCAAAATCACTAAGAGCTTTGTTCATTTGTTTTAGAGTACTTGACACCACATTTACATTTATTTCATCCTGAATCTGTCAAGAAGGAAGACTTGTGGAAGTGTCACAGTACACAGTCACAGTTATGCCAAAGAAATCTCCTTAAAATCTCGGCGAGTGCACAAATGTAATCAAATGGACACTTAAGGGTTTACAGAGTTAAATGAACACTCGATCTTAAATTTGACAGTTTATGCTTATTCACAAGAAGGCTCACTTACCCTTTGTACATGAAGTCAGAGTGGTTGTCCACCATGTGTTTGGAAAAAGACCCCAGTGGACCGAGGCTTTCAAATGGTATCTTTTCTGGCACAAACACAGTGCACTGCAACACACAGTTAAAAGGGGTGTACCGTGTTAATGATATGTTTTGTTAAAATACGTGTTAATTAGATATATATTCTGATAGCAATCATTGCCAAAGTGTTTGTTCAGCATCAAGGGTCTCCCCATCTCTCCAGCTGGTCGGGATACCAATGTCATCCAATCAGGCGAGAGAACTCATACACAGGGTACACAAGTTAAAATGGAATTGACAATAATGGAATTGGTACACTATAAAATTGAAGGTGATAAATTGGTTATCTTTCTTCTGACTGATTAAATTGATGACCCACCTGGAAATGTATTATCTGTTTATGAAAGAGCTGGAGGGATGGGGTTACTGAACTAACACTCTATGGTTACTATCAGATTATAGCTTTTACTTTTAAAACAACAAAACAAACACGTTTTGTTTTCACCCCAAAATACCACTTAGCCTACATCACTTTAATTTACCAGTTACTCCATCAAGTGTTTAAAGGGTGTATTAAAACAAAGATAAACATGTTTACCAATGACCACAATGGATGTCACATGTGACTATTGTCATCCTATGTCCAACATATGGATCATGGCTGGTGCATGGACAACATAAAAGACCATTATTCTGCTCTGTTTAAAGGGCCCCTGACAAAAGCATAGTGTTGTTCTAACTAGTTTGGCCCATTGTTGTCAGACAAGCCAAATACAAAACGCTGCGTTTATATCTGGGGCAATGGTCAATAATAATAATATAAATAATAATAACACAAATAGTAATGATTATGAACAATTAACCATTTGCTTTGCTTTCTGTGTATGACTTTATCCATTTGTAGCTCACAGAGTGTACAAATGGAACAAATAGAACCCCGGGTCCATTTGGTTACAGACTACAATTGTACACTCTTTGTCTTAAATTAAGACAGAGTGTCAAATCAAATGTAGCCAATATTAGTTATAATACTACTACTACTAATAATAATAATAATTCTTGAGTATTACATATTGAGTACTACTCGTTTATGATGTTTTTTTGCATAATATGTTTATTTACAGCTTTACAACATAAAAACTTTATTAAATTAAGAGAAACTTGTTAAAAGGCTAAACAACTAAGCAAAGACAAAAATAACATCAAGCTAAAACTAAATGGCAGAAAAAGTTAGCTGTTCACTGGACTTTGTCCACTAGTGTCTCGATGGATGGGTGGATGATAACGGTCAGATTAGAGGTGATGCAAGACTTGGCAGTGACCTCACCTAAATGATCCACATTATACACACACACACACACACACACACACACACACACACACACACACACACACACACACACACACACACACATATATATATATATATATATATATATATATATATATGTGGTATCCTTTTAACAATCATTGTAAAGTCCTACCTCTGTACTATTTGCAAACTGTTAATAAAGTATTCAATCAATCAAACCTATGCAAAATATATGGCGAACAATAAACTGCCCGGAAACCTTTCCCTGTAACACAAGTAGGCTGCTACTACTAGCTGTGTACGTGTAGTGACTGTCTGAGCAGAGAGAATAATAGGCTTCACTATGTGTCACTGATCGTGTTCCGTTGTTGACTTACAGTAAAGTATCCCATAGAGAATGTGACGGTAATAATCCAGAAGAGGCTCGCTCTCTTGAAATATTCACATCCATCGCTTTTGGCCATGGCTGCTCTCAGTTGGTCCCTCTGTCAAATATCACCGTGTAACAAGATGCCGCCGAGTCGAGAGAGAGAGAGAGAGAGAGAGAGAGAGAGAGAGAGAGAGAGAGAGAGAGAGAGAGAGAGAGAGAGAGAGAGAGAGAGACACGTGCGTGCGTGCGTGCGTGCGGCAATGACTGGGGGAAAGGGGGTGGCAAAAAATGTTATCTTCTAGGGGTAATTCTTACCCCTTTCTGCACATCGTATACAAAAAGTAAAGGTTTTCTGCCATGCTCTCAGATGTTTTAAGTTCTAGCGCACAATAAAAGTTATCCAACGAGTTGAAAAAAGTATTTCATTTGCCTCTGTGCGGTTCCTTATTTTTAACTCTATGGTGCGGTTCCATAATATTTTGCATTAGTAGATGCAATTTAACATTTAACCAGTAGGGGAATCAGTAATGTTATACGGGCGCAACTCTTGCGCAATGTCTTAAAAACATGTAACCGGATGAGGACAGAGGCGAATTAAATACTTTTTTCAACTCGTTGGATAGCTTTTATTGTGCGCTAGAACTTAAAACATCTGAGAGCATGGCAGAAAACCTTTACTTTTTGGATACGATGTGCAGAAAGGGGTAAGAAACATGTAAAGTGGAAAATGTGCAACAATGTCCTGCTAAAACGGCACCGAGAAACGAGGAACCTCATCTCGGAGCGGAGGGAGAGGTTCCGTCGGAGCTACCCAAAATGGGGATGCTAGCTAGATGAATGGGCATGGATTGAGATGCAGTATTTTATTTATCTGAAATAAGATTCATCTGCAAATAAATGTTGGTGAAAATATGCATTGGGGGTGGGGGGGTGGCGATTGCCAATGAAAATCAAAAGAAAGAAAGGGAAGCAAGTAAAATTGTATAAAATGTCATTTAAAAAAAACCTAAAACATTAGGTGCCCATATAGTGTTTAGGTGCCCACTTTTCCTGTATCCTATCCGAGGATCCGAAGGAGTGATGTGCCAAATAGGAAGTCGGTCAGATCGGTCAGAACTATACTCTGACATGTTTTCTTCTTCTCTTGAGTATGGGCACATGATGTTATACACCCCATCCCACACCACTTCTAACATGTCACATGATAGCAATTCACATCCAAAGGAGTGATGTGCCAAGTAGGAAGTCGGTCAGAACTTTATTCTATCAGTGAGTATGGGTACAACAGGTGAAACAGGTTCGCATGAAAACCAGAGGGTACATGTGTTCCCAACAGGATCATTCCCAACGGGCATCGGCTTATAATATAGAAATTGTAAAAAATGTCAGTGTCTTCAATACACATTTCTAACCTCTTCCAAATGTCAATTCTCCACAAACTTGAATACTGTTGCTATATGACATGTCATTTCTGTAGATGTGGACAGCTAATATGTTGATCAAATGGCATCTTGTTCCATCTGCACCTTTGAGTCTCGGTAGTTCAATCATAATATGGCACTCTGTTGTCTGGTCAAATATAATTGTGGAGAATCTTCTATTCATACTCCAGGGACATGATTAAAGATGGGATTTAGGCCAAAGCAATTCAGTTACTCCAAGTCTTTATTTAGGGTTTATCAACTTCCATTATAGTCTGAAAACTCAATGCATCTTCACAATGAAACCATTAAATCAAGGACTGTACATACTGTATATGGACTATAATATAAACATACTTTAAACATTGCTATGAATAACCAGAGCTGTCAAAATGCATTGCATAATGTCTTTAAAAGATTGTTAAATATTATTTGAACATGTTCTGTTCATTAATTTAGCTTCAGTCTCATGCTGTATGCCAGGGTCAATGTCTTATTTTGCTTTTAGGATTGTGTATTAGAGTTTTAAGTGAGAAGTGAAGTGCAGTTGATCAGGTGACTTCATGTCTTTTCATATGGATTTCTGCATTGCAAAAGATGTTAACTAAACAAAGCTACTGTGAATATCTTTCACCTGACTGGGTCGTTGGGTGAAGCTTCTTTAAGCTGATCACTGTGTATTCTAACTTGGCACACTTCTATTCAGATGGTAATACACTATACTTTGCGTGAAATAACTTGGTGATGTTATTAATAACCAGAGCAGTCAAAATGCAATGAATGATGTCTGAAAAGATTTTCAAATGTTTCTTTATCCTATCAAGAAATTGTATGGATTACATGAGGGAAAGTCACTTAAGAAAGATATGTCTCACTTGGCTGGGACTGTCAGGAGCCGTCCCAAAACATGGAGACATTGATCCTACAGTAGTTGCCTGTCAGATAAGGATGGAACAGAATGGTCTTATCTTGTTTTTGGTTTAGATAACTCTGGTCTTAACATTTACAGAAAAGCCACATCCATGGGTTTATATGTCACCTACTGTACACTAAAATGTTTCCCCTGTTAACATTGCATTTTTTATTGGGTCATACACAGTAAGAAGGCCCAGGCATGTTAAAAGATCTTACATGATGTGGAGCCTACTGCACATAATACAACAGTCCAATTAATCACTGAGTCATTATCCACCTTTGTTTTTCCTCTCCTGATATCTGTAACTGTTCTCCATACGAAAAGTAAATTGATAGGCTTTTGCAAAGAATGGCGTTTAGCATTTTTTCTAACTGTTGTTAGTTAATATTTCTTCAAACCTATTGTTTTGTTGATTAATGCCCCCCACACCCACACCCACACCCACAAACACACACGCACGCACGCACGCACGCACGCACGCACGCGCACACACACACACACACACACACACACACACACACACACACACACACACACACACACACACACACACACACACACACACACACACACACACACACACACACACATAATATATGGCCTGCTAACATTTTTTTTGTTATTATTATTTATTCATTTTTGTAAAAGGGTATAAGCAAAATAAGCCATGGTTTCAGCCTATAACTTTTCGGTCACAAATTAGTTTTATTTAATTCATTACACTATGAAATTGTAAATATTATGCTACATAAATGACAGAAATACATTGACTACACTAAATCCATCACATCATTTATGCTCATATTAATAAAATGAAAAAAGAGCAGATATAAAAGACTCACAATAAACCTTGCATCCAGAAATATTTAAAGTCCTTCCTTATATAGTATATACCACTATGAAATTGTAAATATTATGTTACTACATAAATGACAGAAACAAATTGACTACACTAAACTAAACTAAATTCATCCCATCATTTATGCTCATATTAATGAAATGGAAAAAAAAAGAGCAGATATAAAAGACTCACAATAAACCTTGCATCCAGAAATATTAAATCCTTCCTTATATAGTATATGCCAGTCAAAACCAGTCATAGTATATGCCAGTCAAAGATAAAATGTTTAATCTTCATTGTCTAAATGTCACTGAAGCACACTGTAAAGACACAGAGATTTTGAGTTTTGGCATTTGGATTTTTCTTTTCTTTTTACTGTGGTCAAATTTATCACTAAACGACTTAATTTATCCTATGCCAAAACATATTTCTGAAAGGTCTTAATTTTGCATATGACTTTGCCATTACTTTGAGAGAGAGATTAGGTGATAAAAAGGGCTTGAATGGGGGCAGAGAGATTAGGTGATAAAAAGGGCTTGAATGGGGGCACATGATGTCATACACCCCATCCCACACCACTTCTAACCTGTCACATGATAACAATTCACACCTTCTTTCTTTGGGGTGTGGTTACTGAAGACTTCTGAAATCTTAGGGGATCCATAAAAGGTGTCCTCCAACAAACTGGAGGCAGACACTGAGAGACCCTCAATCTGAAAGGAACACTGAACTCCACTGCAACTACATTTGGAATTTGGAACACCATTTGAACACAAACATGTACTCCTCCACTGGTAAGTAGTGTTCATTGAGAAACAACTGATTTCAAGTTGTCATGAAATATACTGTATTTGTTTCCTTTACTTGTTAAGACTATCAATGGTTTAATTCAACACTTCTAGCTGTGAGTGAGATTTGCCTGTATAGGTGCACCACCTGGCAATAACAGTGGATGTAGATAGGGTTTATTTAAACTGCTTGGATTACCAGATAATTGTGCTTTGTGTTATGCAATGTGGTGTTCTAGTGTCTCAATAGTGGAAGGAATGTATTGAATTTGTTTGCCTTATTCTATGTTCTTTTGTATTGTTCACTGAAACACGTATTGAGCTTGTAGATCTGTTATTTTCACCTAATGTTTGCAGAATGTTAGTCTTTTATGACATGCCCAGAATACTGGTGCTAGGGTTCATGTGGTTAATAGAAGGAGATGCATGACACTAATCTCTCTCCTCTCCTGACAGATGATCCTAGACAGGTGGCCTCTGTTGCCAGTAGTGCCTCCTCCCGCAGTATGAGCCGCAGGAAGAGGACCAGTTTCACCAAGGAGCATGTGGAGCTCCTCCGCATCACATTCCAGACTGACCCCTACCCGGGCATCAGTCTGAGAGAGAGCCTGTCCCAGACCACCGGCCTACCCGAGTCACGCATCCAGGTATGTCGCCGTTTTCACCACTTTGCATGCTCACATTCGCACTCACAAGTGAAGTTACTGTTAGTATGGAGTTTAGTGGTAGGGCTTGTTGTCTTGACTGGCTCTGTATGTATCTGTATGTATCCTTGCAGAGAACTATCGAGAACACAATCTCAGTCCTTCTTACTTTATTTCTTTATCTTTAAGACAATGCAAGCATTTTTTATCAGGATGTTGTTTGGATTGACAGATAGACTGTACAATATCTACTGGCATCTTACAACAAACTACAGTAGATAAGCCCCGGTGCTCTTGCTCTGTTCCAATTTCTGTTTACACAGAAAATCATTAACTGACACACAAGAGCAGAATGTTCTCTTTATCTATTGCAGTGATATCCAAACCTAACCGTCTTCCTTTCTTTTTCCCTCAGGTGTGGTTTCAAAACAGAAGAGCTCGCACCCTGAAGTGCAGAGGAGCCAAAAAAGCCTTGTGGAACGCTGAGCTGGAAAGTCCTACCCAGGAATTCTCTCCGCCCCACACCATGGTCCCCAGCGGCCCTGAGTCTGGCGCTGTCCCTTTGCCACCCCAGGGACCACCACCTGGATATCATGCCCAGGTGAAGGAGGAGGTGTTGAAAGATTGCTTATGGCGGTGCCCTCAAGCCTACTCCACCCCTGTACATCATGGGTACTATGGCACCATGTATCAGGCCGAGCAGGATCGGTACCCTGGAAGCAGCTCAAGCCCATCCGTGACGAATGCCTGGGCTCAGCCAGGGAGTCAAACATCCCCGGTGCCTTCTTTTTGGTGCCCCTCTCCACCTGAGATGAGAAACTTGGGAGCAGCCGTCCTGTACCCTGGATCTGCAGAGCAGCAGCATTACATGTCCATTACAGGTTCCACGTCCAACAGCTCCCCCCCTGATACCCCTGATTCCGGCTACTGGGGCGGCGGCCAGGAGAACAGCCCAGCACAGGAAGATCACTGCCCCCAGGTGTTTGACTCCTGGCAAAGGTATTCTGCAGAGGGCTCAAGGGAGTCAGCCAGCCCAGGGCCGATGATGCCTTCCCAGCATGCCCCTCTGCCTGAACTATCTATTCACGAGATTATAGGAGAGCTCGGTGACGAGTGTTGGTGAGGAAAGGGACTGGACAGTCAATTCCCTAAAGCAAACCATGACTTATACTTTGTCAAATGACAGTGTCGCCTACTGAAAATAGCTGATCTACAAGCTCACAACCACATCATTTGAGATTGTGTGTATTATTTCGATTTTTTGCAATTGCCATTTGTGTATTTATTTACTGTTTTTGATATGTACATAAAAAGAGGACTGTAGTGACATTTCAGTAGATCCCATCAAACTGTTGCCAACGGGATCTAATATTTTATTTGAAAAATGTTATACTACAAATGATCCTCAAGATTTACTTGAAGCTATTTATTTGTTATCTATTACCTATTTATCATGTATTTACGACTTTCTGCACTTTTATACAAAAATAAATCCATTATAAATCAATACAATGTTTGTTTTTGTGGTAATATCTCTAAAACCTGTACAACTGAGACAGGCTCATTAGTAAAGTACTTGAATTTATTTGTTATCCACATGTTCCATCAACTTGGTAGAAAGAAAGTAGGTAAAATCTCATTACGACTAGATGGCGCTTTTGAGTTTGGACATGGGCACTAAGAAAGAAACTACAGTACATTCTGACCCAAACTTACTCTTTAGTTTAAAAATCACACCTGTGTGAAGGTAGCGGCGCCTTTGATACATTTTGTCATAGATATGTGTTTCAATATTAATATCTAAACCAATCAGACCAATCAGAACCTTGACGGGCCTGACCAATCAGAACCTTGACGGGCCTGACCAATCAGAACCTTGACGGGCCTGACCAATCAGAACGTTGACGGACCTGACCAATCAGAACCTCGACGGGCCTGACCAATCAGAACGTTGACGGACCTAACCAATCAGAACCTTGGCGGGCCTGACCAATCAGAACGTTGACAGACCTGACCAATCAGAACGTTGACGGAAAAGCCAGGTAGATACTGTAGCTGATTGGTCACTATTCATGACATCATAGTGATGTCATGAATAGTAACATAGTGATGTCATGAATAGTGACCAATCAGAACGTTGACGGACCTGACCAATCAGAACGTTGACGGACCTGACCAATCAGAACGTTGACGGACCTGACCAATCAGAACCTTGGCGAGCCTGACCAATCAGAACGTTGACGGACCTGACCAATCAGAACCTTGGCGAGCCTGACCAATCAGAACGTTGACGCAAAAGCCAGGTATAGAGGGCTAATATCCGCTCTATACCTAAAGGTATAGAGCGGCTAGCGCCGCTAAAAAAAGGGAAAATAAAGAACGGGGGATATATTCAAATATTCAAAATCTATTCCCTTTTGTCAAATATGTTTTTGTTTATTTGTTTTTAATTACATCTAAATAAGAAGCCGTACAGATCGACGTCAAGTTAAGATTTGGGGGTTAACTCCCCCCACTTTTGGCTCATTTTTTTTTGCTGACTAGTTTGACCATTAGTAATGTCAAGCTGTAGTTCTATGCTTCTTGTCGAGCAAGCTAAGCAGCAAGTCGTAACGTTGGTGTATCTTCCATCTCTCTTCCATCTCTAACTTGTCTGTCGCTCTAATTTAGCAATGGTACGTAGCTGCTGCGTTGTCGGATACAAATCATGCAATAAGTGTTCAGACGTTGGAGTTAAAATTTACACATTTCCAACTTGGAAACAAAGCTACAGACATCAGATGTCGCATGTTGGAGATATCAAATACACGTTGTATGGCTTGGGTGTCATCCTGAAGACGAAATAACATAACCTTCAACAACATTCCCGAACACATCTCTACCCGGGCCTTGCCCCTAAAATGACGAAATTCCAGGCCTGGTCTAATTTCTAAACTAAAGTAAGTAAATGTATCATTTGTGTTTATGTTTATATCTATAAAATGAGGAAAGAGCTATAAGATCACAATAAAGCTTGCATCCAGAAATATTCAAGTCCTTCCTTATATAGTATATGGCAGTTTTTTTAGTATGTCAGAGTCATAACCCTGAAGAGAAGATAAAATGTTTCATCTTCATTGTCTAACTGTTATTGAAGCACACACTGTAAACACACAGAGATTCTTTTCATGCCATTTACTCAGATTGTTGCAAGGCACTCTGGATAAGAATCTCTGCTAAATGCCTAAATTATACATTTGAATTGTATTTAATGTTTTCGCTGTGTTCCAATTTATCACTAAAGTACTAATGTATCCTATGCCAAAACAAATTTCTGCAATGTCTTAATTTTACCAATTGTCATGGCCCTAGGGTGCCATGGCTATATTTTCTATTCAGCAGTGTAAATTTAAATTGTGATAATCTAGTGTTCATGTGAAATCTGCCACCTACTGGCGTATTTTGATTTTGCAACTCACTCATTCAATTAGTAGCCTAATGAGTCTGCTAGTGGATTCAGCTTGGTGGGTTTGAGTGTGTTGAAGCTCAGTGTGAGCAAATGTTTGGTGCTGCAGAGCTCACTGTATGCTTTCTTTTGACCAGAAGCCCACAGAAGGCCACGTCTGTAAGTTTTCTGTATAATTTGTGATTTATGTGTCAAGAAGATTGTACTGAAAGATTTGTATCTCTGTTACAGTTTTACCATTCTATCCAAATTATTCAAGTAAAGATGAAAGACGACGACACAACTGTTTTTTTGTCTTCTTGAACTTTTTTGATTGGTTATCTGTTGGATTACCTGTGCTAAGGGAGGCCAATGACACCAATGACTTTGACATTACTTTGATAGAGATTAGTTGATAAATGTCTTGAGTGGGGGCACATGATGTCATACACCCCAATCCACACCACTTCTAACCTGTCACATGATAACAATTCACATCCCAAGGAGTGATGTGCCAAGTAGGAAGTCTGTCAGATTGGTCAGAACTATACTCTGACAGTGAGTACAATGGGTACAACAGGTGAAACAGGTTTGCATGAAAACCAGAGGGTACATGTGTTCCCAACAGGCATCATTCCCAATGGGCATTGGCTTAGTAATATGGAAATGGTAAAAATGTCAGTGTCTTCAATTCACATTTTTAACCTCTTAAAATTGTCAATTCTCCATGTCTAATGTAATTGAATAGTATATGGCAGTTTAATATTATGTCATAAGCCTGAGCAGAAGATAAAATGTTTCATCTTCATTGTCTAACTGTTATTGAAGCACACACTGTAAACATACAGAGGTTTTGTTCTTGACATTTACTCAGATTTTTTAAGGCACCCTGGATAAGAATCTCTGCTGAATGCCTGAATTATGCATTTGAATTGGATTATTGTTCAATTATTATATGTTCCAATTTATCACTAAACTACTTAATTTATCCTATGCCAAAACATATGTCTGCAATGTCTTAGTTTTGCCAATGACTTTGCCATTACTTTGATAGAGATTAGGTGATAAGTGGGCTTGAGTGGGGGCACATGATGTCATACACCCCATCACACACCACTTCTAACATGTCACATGATAACAATTCACACCTTCTTTCTTTGGGGTGACTTCTGAAATCTCATGGGATCCATATAAAAGGTGCCCCCCAACAAACTGGAGGCAGACACTGAGAGACCCTCAATCTGAAAGGAACACTGAACTCCACTGCAACTACATTTGGAACACCATTTGAACACAAACATGTACTCCTCCACTGGTAAGTAGTGTTCACTGAGAAACAACTGATTTCAAGTTGTCATGAAATATACTGTATTTGTTTCCTTTACTTGTTAATACTATCAATGGTTTAATTCAACACTTCTAGCTGTGAGTGAGATTTGTTTGTATACTGCACCACCTGGCAATAACAGTGGATGTAGATAGGGTTTCTTTGGGGCTCTACCCAGAGTTAATTATTGAGTTCTTATACTTCAACAACAAGGGTGCCAATATGGTCCAGTAGTGGTTGCCACGTTTTCTGAAAAGATTTTAAGGAGACGCCAAGGGAGAACCTGATTATCTCAAGTTTAATACAATATAGGATTTCATTTTCACCTAATGTTTGCCTATTTTCTCAGAATGTTAGTCTCTTATGACATGCCCAGAATATTGGGGCAGGGGTTCATGTGGTTAATAGAAGGAGATGCATGACAATAATCTCTCTCTCCTCTCCTGACAGATGATCCTAGACAGGTGACCTCTGCCGCCAGTGGTGCCTCCTCCCGCAGTACCAACCGCAGGAAGAGGACCAGTTTCACCAACGAGCATGTGGAGCTCCTCCGTATCACATTCCAGACTAACCCCTACCCGGGCATCAGTCTGAGAGAGAGCCTGTCCCAGTCCACCGGCCTCCCCGAGTCACGCATCCAGGTATGTCGTCTTTTTCAACACTTTGCATGCTCACATGCATACAATATCTACTCGCATCTTACAACAAACTAGATAAGCCCCGGTGCTCTTGCTCTGTTCCAATTTCTGTTTACACAGAAAACCATTAACTGACACACAAGAGCAGAATGTTCTCTTAATCTATTACAGTAATATCCAAACCTAACCGTCTTCCTTTCTTTTTCCCTCAGGTGTGGTTTCAAAACAGAAGAGCTCGCACCCTGAAGTGCAGAGGAGCCAAAAAAGCCTTGTGGAACGCTGACCTGGAAAGTCCTACCCAGGAATTCTTTCCGCCCCACACCATGGTCCCCAGCGGCCCTGAGTCTGGCGCTGTCCCTTTGCCACCCCAGGGACCACCACCTGGATATCATGCGCAGGTGAAGGAGGAGGTGTTGAAAGATTACTTATGGCGGTGCCCTCAAGCCTACTCCACCCCTGTACATCATGGGCACTATGGCACCATGTATCAGGCCGAGCAGGATCGGTACCCTGGAAGCAGCTCAAGCCCATCCGTGACAAATGCCTGGGCTCAGCCAGGGAGTCAAACATCCCCGGTGCCTTCTTTTTGGTGCCACTCCCCACCTGAGATGAGAAACTCGGGAGCAGCCGTCCTGTACCCTGGATCTGCAGAGCAGCAGCATTACATGTCCAGTACAGGTTCCATGTCCAACAGCTCCCCCCCTGACACCCCTGATTCCGGTTACTGGGGCGGCGGCCAGGAGAACAGCCCAGCACAGGAAGATCACTACCACCAGGTGTTTGACTCCTGGCAAGGGTATGCTGCAGAGGGCTCCAGGGAGTCAGCCAGCCCAGGGCCGGTGATGCCTTCCCAGCATGCCCCTCTGCCTGAACTATCTATTCTCGAGATTCTGAGAGAGCTCGGTGACGAGTCTTGGTGAGGAAAGGGACTAGACAGTCAATTCCCTAAAGCAAAGCATGATTTATATTTTGTCAAATGACAGTGTCGCGTACTGAAAATAGCTGATCTACAAGCTCACAACCACATCATTTGAGATTATGTGTATCATTTAGATGTTTTGCAATTGCCATTTGTGTATTTATTTACTGTTTTTGATATGTACATAAAAAGAGGACTGTAGTGACATTTCAGTAGATCCCATCAAACTGTTGCCAAAGGGATCTAATATTTCATTTGAAAAATGTTATCCTACAATTGATCCTCAAGATTTACTTGAAGCTATTTATTAGTTATCTATTACCTATTTATCATGTATTTATGACTTTCTGCACTTTTATACAAAATAAATCTGTTATAAATCAATAATTTGATTGTTTTTGTGGTAATATCTTTGAAACCTATACAACTGAGACAGGCTCATCAGTAAAGTACTTGAATGTCTTTGTTATCCTTGTTACATGTGACAGATGTTCCATCAACTTGGTAGGAAAAAAGTACGTAGGTCAAATCTCATTACCACTAGATGGCGCTTGTGAGTTGGGCCATGGGCACTGAGGCAGAACACATTCTGACCCAAACTTCTTTAGTTAAAAAAGAAAAAGAAAGATCGGGGGAAATATTCAAATATTTAAAATCTATTCCCTTTTGTCAAATATTTTGTTTGTTTTTAAATACATCAAAATAGGAAGTCGGTCAGAACTATTAGGGAACAGGATCATGGCGTCAGAGATTCGGGCGTTAGCTCCGCCCACAGTGGGCCCCATTCTATTTTGCTGACTAGTTTGACGCGCAGTGCCGCAGTAACGTCAAGCTGTAGATCTATGCTTCTTGTCGAGCAAGCTAAGCAGCAAGTATAGTCGTGACGTTGGTGTTCAGACTGTGTACATTATCTTCCATCTCTCTTCTATCTCTTACTTGTCTGTCGCTCTAATTTAGCAATGGTACGTAGCTGCTGCGTTGTCGGATGCAAATCATGCAATATCCAAGTGTTCAGACGTTGAAGCTCAAATGTACACATTTCCAACTTGGAAGCATAGCTACGGAGATCAGATGTTGCGTGTCGGAGATGTCAAATAAAAGTTTTATGGCTTGGGTGACAGCCTTAAGACGAAACAACATAACCTTCAACAACATTTCCAAACACATCTCTACCCATGCTCAAACGAGCATGACGGCACACAATAAAAATATTAAAATCAATTGTGCTCATCAGACGGAGTCTCACAGAGCACAGCAGATCCTGCTAAGTGGCTACAGGCTAGGCTGGCAGTTTGCATGGGAAGTTTGTGGCCGTAGTAGCTAAATCTGGCTTTATAAAAATAGAATTTCTATCGAATATTTTAAATACAATGAGATTGAGCTAACAGTTCAGTTTTGTTTATCTTTGTGTCCTGTCTGAGAAAAGTTGTCAAGCGTGGCTCACGGTGGCTGAGTAAACAGGGTCTGTCTGTCTGTCTCTCTGTCAGACGGACCCCAAGATAGAGATAACACTCGCAGAAAGGTTGTTATTTTGAGAGAGAAATGTCCGGCAATATGAATACATTTTGACATGTTTTATTTTTATGGTAACTGTTGTATAATCGTAATATTACACTCGCGGGAGGGTGGCTTTATCATATTATTGACACCGCGCTTCATTATTTAATACTGTCGTCATAGTCATAGCAAAAAAGATGCCGACCGGAACTACGTCATTTTGGGCAAGTCTCCGCCCTAAGCCCGTTCCCAATAGTCTGACATAAAATATTTGACTGTTCCAATCTATTACTGAAGTACTTAATTTATCCTATGCCAAAACATAATTCTGCAATGTCTTAATTTTGCCAATGACTTTTCCATTACTTTGGTGATAAGGGGCTTGAGTCCCCCACACAAGATGTCATACACCCCATCCCACACCACTTCTAACCCGTCTCATGATAACAATTCACATCCAAAGGAGTGATGTGCCAAGTAGGAAGTCGGTCAGATTCAGAACTATACTCTGACAGTGAGTACAATGGGTACAACAGGTGAAACAGGTTCGCAGGCATCATTCCCAAATCCCAACGGGCATCTTCTTAGTAATATAGAGATGGTAAAAATGTCAGAGTGTTAAATTCACATTTTTAACCTCTTCCAACTGTCAATTATCCACAAACTGTTGCAATTTGATATGTCATTTCTGTAGATGTGGGGAGAGCTCCCGGTAATATGTTGATCAAATGACATTGTTCCGATGTGTTCCAATTTATCACTAAAGTACTAATTTATCGTATGCCAAAACAAATTTCTGCAATGTCTTAATTGTACCAATGACTTTGACTTTACTTTGATAGAGATTAGTTGATAAATGTCTTGAGTGGGGGCACATGATGTCATACACCCCAATCCACACCACTTCTAATCTGTCAAATGATAACAATTCACATCCAAAGGAGTGATGTGCCAAGTAGGAAGTCGGTCAGATTGGTCAGAACTATACTCTGACAGTGAGTACAATGGGTACAACAGGTGAAACAGGTTCGCATGAAAACCAGAGGCTACATGTATTCCCAACGGGCATCATTCCCAACGGGCATTGGCTTAGTAATATAGAAATGGTAAAAATGTCAGTGTCTTTAATTCACATTTTTAACCTCTTAAATTTGTCAATTCTCCACGTCTAATGTAATTGAATAGTATATGGCAGTTTTTTAGTATGTCATAAGCCTGAGCAGAAGATAAAATGTTTCATCTTCATTGTCTAACTGTTATTGTGTTATTGAAGCACGCACTGTAAACACACAGAGGTTTTGTTAATGCCATTTACTCAGATTCTTTTTTAAGACACCCTGGATAAGAATCTCTGCTAAATGCCTAGATTATGAATTTGAATTGTATTATTGTTCAATTATTATATGATCCAATGTATCACTAAACTACTTAATTTATCCTATGCCAAAACATATGTCTGCAATGTCTTAGTTTTGCCAATGACTTTGCCATTACTTTGATAGAGATTAGGTGATAAGTGGGCTTGAGTGGGGGCACATGATGTCATACACCCCATCCCACACCACTTCTAACCTGTCACATGATAACAATTCACACCTTCTTTCTTTGGGGTGTGGTTACTGAAGACTTCTGAAATCTCAGGGATCCATATAAAAGGTGTCCTCCAACAAACTGGAGGCAGACACTGAGAGACCCTCAATCTGAAAGGAACACTGAACTCCACTGCAACTACATTTGGAATTTGGAACACCATTTGAACACAAACATGTACTCCAGCACTGGTAAGTAGTGTTCACTGAGAAACAACTGATTTCAAGTTGTCATGAAATATACTGTATTTTGATTTTTTTGTGCCATATTCCCTGTTCTTTTTTTATTGTCCACTAAAACACATATTTAGCTTGTAGATCTGCTATTTTCACCTAATGTTCGCCTATTTTCTCAGAATGTTAGTCTCTTATGACATGCCCAGAATATTGGCGCTGGGGTTCATGTGGTTAATAGAAGGAGATGCATGACACTAATCTCTCTCTCCTCTCCTGACAGATGATCCTAGACAGGTGACCTCTGCTGCCAGTGGTGCCTCCTCCCGCAGTACCAACCGCAGGAAGAGGACCAGTTTCACCAAGGAGCACTTGGAGCTCCTCCGCATCACATTCCAGACTAACCCCTACCCGGGCATCAGTCTGAGAGAGAGCCTGTCCCAGTCCACCGGCCTCCCTGAGTCACGCATCCAGGTATGTCGTCTTTTTCAACACTTTGCATGCTCACATGCGTACAATATCTACTGGCATCTTACAACAAACTAGATAAGCCCCGGTGCTCTTGCTCTGTTCCAACTTCTGTTTACACAGAAAACCATTAACTGACACACAAGAGCAGAATGTTCTCTTAATCTATTACAGTGATATCCAAACTTAACCGTCTTCCTTTCTTTTTCCTCAGGTGTGGTTTCAAAACACAAGAGCTCGCAGCCTGAAGTTCAAAGGAGCCAAAAAAGCCTTGTGGAAGGCTGAGCTGGAAGGTCCTACCCAGGAATTCTCTCCGCCCCACACCATGGACCCCAGCAGCCCTGAGTCTGGCGCTGTCCCTTTGCCACCCCAGGGACCACCACCTGGATATCATGCCCAGGTGAAGGAGGAGGTGTTGAAAGATTACTTATGGCGGTGCCCTCAAGCCTACTCCACCCCTGTACATCATGGGCACTATGGCACCATGTATCAGGCCGAGCAGGATCGGTACCCTGGAAGCAGCTCAAGCCCATCCGTGACAAATGCCTGGGCTCAGCCAGGGAGTCAAACATCCCCGGTGCCTTCTTTTTGGTGCCCCTCTCCACCTAAGATGAGAAACTCGGGAGCAGCCGTCCTGTACCCTGGATCTGCAGAGCAGCAGCATGACATGTCCAGTACAGGTTCCATGTCCAACAGCTCCCCCCCTGACACCCCTGATTCCGGTTACTGGGGCGGCGGCCAGGAGAACAGCCCAGCACAGGAAGATCACTACCACCAGGTGTTTGACTCCTGGCAAGGGTATGCTGCAGAGGGCTCCAGGGAGTCAGCCAGCCCAGGGCCGATGATGCCTTCCCAGCATGCCCCTCTGCCTGAACTATCTATTCTCGATATTCTGAGAGAGCTCGGTGACGAGTCTTGGTGAGGAAAGGGACTGGACAGTCAATTCCCTAAAGCAAAGCATGATTTATATTTTGTCAAATGACAGTGTCGCGTACTGAAAATAGCTGATCTACAAGCTCACAACCACATCATTTGAGATTATGTGTATCATTTAGATGTTTTGCAATTGCCATTTGTGTATTTATTTACTGTTTTTGATATGTACATAAAAAGAGGACTGTAGTGACATTTCAGTAGATCCCATCAAACTGTTGCCAAAGGGATCTAATATTTCATTTGAAAAATGTTATCCTACAATTGATCCTCAAGATTTACTTGAAGCTATTTATTAGTTATCTATTACCTATTTATCATGTATTTATGACTTTCTGCACTTTTATACAAAATGAATCTATTATAAATCAATAATTTGATTGTTTTTGTGGTAATATCTTTGAAACCTATACAACTGAGACAGGCTCATCAGTAAAGTACTTGAATGTCTTTGTTATCCTTGTTACATGTGACAGATGTTCCATCAACTTGGTAGGAAAAAAGTACATAGGTCAAATCTCATTACCGCTAGATGGCGCTTGTGAGTTGGGCCATGGGCACTGAGGCAGTAACAGATACATTCTGACCCAAACTTCTTTAGTTAAAAAAGAAAAAGAAAGATCGGGGGAAATATTCAAATATTTAAAATATATTCCCTTTTGTCAAATATGTTTTTGTTTGTTTTTAAATACATCAAAATAGGAAGTCTGTCAGATCGGTCAGAACTATTAGGGAACAGGATCATGGCGTCAGAGATTCGGGCGTTAGCTCCGCCCACAGTGGGCCCCATTCAATTTTGCTGCTGACTAGTTTGACGCGCAGTGCCGCAGTAACGTCAAGCTGTAGATCTATGCTTCTTGTCGAGCAAGCTAAGCAGCAAGTATAGTCGTGACGTTGGTGTTCAGACTGTGTACATTATCTTCCATCTCTCTTCTATCTCTTACTTGTCTGTCGCTCTAATTTAGCAATGGTACGTAGCTGCTGCGTTGTCGGATGCAAATCATGCAAAATCCAAGTGTTCAGACGTTGAAGCTCAAATGTACACATTTCCAACTTGGAAGCATAGCTACGGAGATCAGATGTCGCGTGTCGGAGATGTCAAATAAACGTTGTATGGCTTGGGTGACAGCCTTAAGATGAAACAACATAACCTTCAACAACATTTCCAAACACATCTCTACCCATGCTCAAATGAGCATGACGGCACACAATAAAAATATAAAAATCAATTGTGCTGATCAGACGGAGTCTCACAGAGCACAGCAGATCCTGCTAAGTGGCTACAGGCTAGGCTGGCAGTTTGCATGGGAAGTTTGTGGCCGTAGTAGCTAAATCTGGCTTTTTAAAAATAGAATTTCTGTAGAATATTTTAAATACAATGAGATTGAGCTAACAGTTCAGTTTTGTTTATCTTTGTGTCCTGTCTGAGAAAAGTTGTCAAGCGTGGCTCACGGTGGCTGAGTAAACAGGGTCTGTCTATCTGTCTCTCTGTCAGACGGACCCCAGGATAGAGATAACACTCGCAGAAAGGTTGTTATTTTGAGAGAGAAATTTTTATGGTAACTGTTGTATAATCGTAATATTACACTCGCGGGAGGGTGGCTTTATCATATTATTGACACCGTGCTTCATTATTTACAACTGTCGTCATAGTCATAGCAAAAAAGATGCCGACCGGAACTACGTCATTTTGGGCAAGTCTCCGCCCTAAGTCCGTTCCCAATAGTCTGACATAAAATATTTGACTGTGTTCCAATCTATTACTGAAGTACTTAATTTATCCTATGCCAAAACATAATTCTGCAATGTCTTAATTTTGCCAATGACTTTTCCATTACTTTGGTGATAAGGGGCTTGAGTGGGGGCACAAGATGTCATACACCCCATCCCACACCACTTCTAACCCGTCTCATGATAACAATTCACATCCAAAGGAGTGATGTGCCAAGTAGGAAGTCGGTCAGATTGGTCAGATTCAGAACTATACTCTGACAGTGAGTACAATGGGTACAACAGGTGAAACAGGTTCGCAGGCATCATTCCCAAATCCCAACGGGCATCTTCTTAGTAATATAGAGATGGTAAAAATGTCAGAGTCTTAAATTCACATGTTTAACCTCTTCCAACTGTCAATTATCCACAAACTGTTGCAATTTGATATGTCATTTCTGTAGATGTGGGGAGAGCTCCCGGTAATATGTTGATCAAATG
Organism: Gymnoscopelus microlampas; assembly: GCF_963454915.1. Taxonomy (NCBI): domain Eukaryota; kingdom Metazoa; phylum Chordata; class Actinopteri; order Myctophiformes; family Myctophidae; genus Gymnoscopelus; species Gymnoscopelus microlampas. The sequence goes on from NC_139950.1 coordinate 21,760,827, forward strand.
ACATTGTTCCGATGTGTTCCAATTTATCACTAAAGTACTAATTTATCGTATGCCAAAACAAATTTCTGCAATGTCTTAATTGTACCAATGACTTTGACTTTACTTTGATAGAGATTAGTTGATAAATGTCTTGAGTGGGGGCACATGATGTCATACACCCCAATCCACACCACTTCTAATCTGTCAAATGATAACAATTCACATCCAAAGGAGTGATGTGCCAAGTAGGAAGTCGGTCAGATTGGTCAGAACTATACTCTGACAGTGAGTACAATGGGTACAACAGGTGAAACAGGTTCGCATGAAAACCAGAGGCTACATGTATTCCCAACGGGCATCATTCCCAACGGGCATTGGTTTAGTAATATAGAAATGGTAAAAATATCAGTCTTCAATTCACATTTTTAACCTCTTAAAATTGTCAATTCTCCATGTCTAATGTAATTGAATAGTATGTGGCAGTTTTTTTTAGTATGTCATAACCCTGAGCAGAAGATAAAATGTTTCATCTTCATTGTCTAACTGTTATTGAAGCACACAATGTTAACACACAGAGATTTTGTTCATGCCATTTACTCAGATTGTTTCAAGTCACTCTGGATAAGAATCTCTGCTAAATGCCTAAATTATACATTTTTATTAGGGTTGTCCGATATTGGCTTTTTTACCGATAACCGATATACCGATATTGTCCAACTCTTAATTACCGATACCGATATATGCAGGGATTATTGTGATTAGGGTAAGCTCAAATTTCATATCACACACACCATATACAGTAAGAACTCCTGTAACTTATTTATAAAGCAAAAAAAAAAAAAAAAATAATAATAATATATTTTTTTTTGCAAAAACCGATACCGATATTTTCCCGATATCAATTTTTATGCTAATATCGGCCGATAATATCGGGAGGCCGATAAAATCGGACATCCCTAATTTTTATTGTTTCCCCCCCCCCCCGCTGTGTTCCAATTTATCACTAAAGTACTTAATTTATCCTATGCCAAAACAAATTTCTGCAATGTCTTAATTGTACCAATGACTTTGACTTTACTTTGATAGAGATTAGTTGATAAATGTCTTGAGTGGGGGCACATGATGTCATACACCCCAATCCACACCACTTCTAACCTGTCAAATGATAACAATTCACATCCAAAGGAGTGATGTGCCAAGTAGGAAGTCGGTCAGATTGGTCAGAACTATACTCTGACAGTGAGTACAATGGGTACAACAGGTGAAACAGGTTCGCATGAAAACCAGAGGCTACTACATGTATTCCCAACGGGCATCATTCCCAACGGGCATTGGTTTAGTAATATAGAAATGGTAAAAATATCAGTATCTTCAATTCACATTTTTAACCTCTTAAAATTGTCAATTCTCCATGTCTAATGTAATTGAATAGTATATGGCAGTTTTGTTTAGTATGTCATAACCCTGAGCAGAAGATAAAATGTTTCATCTTCATTGTCTAACTGTTATTGAAGCACACAATGTTAACACACAGAGATTTTGTTCATGCCACTTACTCAGATTGTTTCAAGTCACTCTGGATAAGAATCTCTGCTAAATGCCTAAATTATACATTTTTATTGTTTTTTTCCCCCCGCTGTGTTCCAATTTATCACTAAAGTACTTAATTTATCCTATGACAAAACAAATGTCTGCAATGTCCTAATTTTACCAATGACTTTGCCATTACTTTGATAGAGATTAGGTGATAACGGTTTTGAGTGGGGGCACATGATGTCATACACCCCAATCCACACCACTTCTAATCTGTCACATGATAGCAATTCACATCCAAAGGAGTGATATGCCAAGTAGGAAGTTGGTAAGATTGGTCAGAACTATACTCTGACAGTGAGCACAATGGGCCCGATTCATGAACCGTACTTACGAACAAATGTGTTCTTAGACCCACTTAAGAAGTTTTTTAAGAGATTTTGGCATTCACAAATGTTTTCTTAGCTGTGATTTGTTCTTAAGTTAAGAAGAAATCTACGCATACTAGAGAGCACTCTTAGGGTGGCCTTTGAGTTCTTAAGTGTGATATGTTTGTGCAAAAATAATTAATTCTCGAAGTTTCTTCAATTCTACTGTTGTATAATATAGGATTTAAATTACAATAATATTTTTATCATATCTTTAGAGCAAAAAAGGTTCTCAAAGGTGTGGTCTGGGGACCCCCAGGGGTCCTTGAAGCTGTTCCAGGGGGTCCACAGCAAACGAGGAACAGTTTAATCACTTTAACCCTATTTTATACTTTGTTTGAAAATAGCTGATCTACAAGCTCACAACGCGTCCCATTACTGGCAATTTTGAACTTGTAGATCGGCTATTTTCGAAACATTTTGATAAATCCATTTCCCTAGCAGAAAATATTTTCAGCTGGGGGTCTGCAGCCAAATGCATCTAACCCAAACAGACCCGGTTGAGTTGAAGCCCAAGCCCCATACCCACCCCATAACCCCCCACCCAACCCACCCTCATCGCCCCCCCATACCCCCACCCCCATATCCCGACATTCGCCACACCCCCATTTTCAAGTCCCCTTCCTACCTGAAAGCCCCCCTATACCCACCCGTCACACCCATCCCCATACCCCACACAGCCCCCTACACCCCTCCTTGCACCACCATATCACCCACCACACCCCTATTTCCACCCCATTACATACCAAGCAGCTGCTACCTTAAAGACCCTCTATATCCACCAACCAGCTTTCAGTACTAAAATGTTTTATATCCACTACTAACGCTACTCCTGAACATGAAATATGGATAACATTTTTAACAGCTAATTTCAGCAAATTTACATTGATGTCGAGTGGTGATATGTTGATTAATGTGAGAGAAATAATAAAATACATTCATTAATTAAATAAAATAATTTGCTGTTCACTTCAGAAGTACCTCCACAGAAATATTTATTTATTTTTATGTTTGGAGTCTGGTGTTCCACCATCTTTAGGCTTTAGTTTAGGTATTCTTTACTTCATTCTCTCAACTTTATTTCTCTGTGTGATTTCCTGTGATTTCTGTGTGCAGCAATCACACACAGGTGTGACTGCAGGCAGAGCCTAAGAACATTTCATGAATCTGACTCGACTTCTCTTAGGAATTCACTTAGGAAGAAATTTAAGAAGACAACTTACGAATTTATTGCTGAATGAGGCCCAATGGGTACAACAGGTGAAACAGGTTTGCATGAAAACCAGAGGGTACATGTGTTCCCAACGGGCATCATTCCCAACGGGCATTGGCTTAGTAATATAGAAATGGTAAAAATGTCAGTGTCTTTAATTCACATTTTTAACCTCTTAAATTTGTCAATTCTCCATGTCTAATGTAATTGAATAGTATATGGCAGTTTTTTAGTATGTCATAAGCCTGAGCAGAAGATAAAATGTTTCATCTTCATTGTCTAACTGTTATTGAAGCACACACTGTAAACACACAGAGGTTTTGTTAATGCCATTTACTCAGATTATTTTAAGACACCCTGGATAAGAATCTCTGCTAAATGCCTAAATTATGAATTTGAATTGTATTATTGTTCAATTATTATATGTTCCAATGTATCACTAAACTACTTAATTTATCCTATGCCAAAACATATGTCTGCAATGCCTTAGTTTTGCCAATGACTTTGCCATTACTTTGATAGAGATTAGGTGATAAGTGGGCTTGAGTGGGGGCACATGATGTCATACACCCCATCCCACACCACTTCTAACCTGTCACGTGATAACAATTCACACCTTCTTTCTTTGGGGTGTGGTTACTGAAGACTTCTGAAATCTCAGGGATCCATATAAAAGGTGTCCTCCAACAAACTGGAGGCAGACACTGAGAGACCCTCAATCTGAAAGGAACACTGAACTCCACTGCAACTACATTTGGAATTTGGAACACCATTTGAACACAAACATGTACTCCAGCACTGGTAAGTAGTGTTCACTGAGAAACAACTGATTTCAAGTTGTCATGAAATATACTGTATTTTGATTTTTTTGTGCCATATTCCCTGTTCTTTTTTTATTGTCCACTAAAACACATATTTAGCTTGTAGATCTGCTATTTTAACCTAATGTTCGCCTATTTTCTCAGAATGTTAGTCTCTTATGACATGCCCAGAATATTGGCGCTGGGGTTCATGTGGTGAATATAAAGAGATGCATGACACTAATCTCTCTCTCCTCTCCTTACAGATGATCCTAGACAGGTGACCTCTGCTGCCAGTGGTGCCTCCTCCAGCAGTACCAACCGCAGGAAGAGGACCAGTTTCACCAAGGAGCACTTGGAGCTCCTCCGCATCACATTCCAGACTAACCCCTACCCGGGCATCAGTCTGAGAGAGAGCCTGTCCCAGACCACCGGCCTCCCCGAGTCACGCATCCAGGTATGTCGGCTTTTTCAACACTTTGCATGCTCACATGCATACAATATCTACTCGCATCTTACAACAAACTAGATAAGCCCCGGTGCTCTTGCTCTGTTCTAATTTCTGTTTACACAGAAAACCATTAACTGACACAAGAGCAGAATGTTCTCTTAATCTATTACAGTGATATCCAAACCTAACCGTCTTCCTTTCTTTTTCCCTCAGGTGTGGTTTCAAAACACAAGAGCTCGCACCCTGAAGTTCAAAGGAGCCAAAAAAGCCTTGTGGAAGGCTGAGCTTGAAGGTCCTACCCAGGAATTCTCTCCGCCCCACACCATGGACCCCAGCGTCCCTGAGTCTGGTGCTGTCCCTTTGCCACCCCAGGGACCACCACCTGGATATCATGCCCAGGTGAAGGAGGAGGTGTTGAAAGATTACTTATGGCGGTGCCCTCAAGCCTACTCCACCCCTGTACATCATGGGCACTATGGCACCATGTATCAGGCCGAGCAGGATCGGTACCCTGGAAGCAGCTCAAGCCCATCCGTGACAAATGCCTGGGCTCAGCCAGGGAGTCAAACATCCCCGGTGCCTTCTTTTTGGTGCCCCTCTCCACCTGAGATGAGAAACTCGGGAGCAGCCGTCCTGTACCCTGGATCTGCAGAGCAGCAGCATGACATGTCCAGTACAGGTTCCATGTCCAACAGCTCCCCCCCTGACACCCCTGATTCCGGTTACTGGGGCGGCGGCCAGGAGAACAGCCCAGCACAGGAAGATCACTACCACCAGGTGTTTGACTCCTGGCAAGGGTATGCTGCAGAGGGCTCCAGGGAGTCAGCCAGCCCAGGGCCGATGATGCCTTCCCAGCATGCCCCTCTGCCTGAACTATCTATTCTCGATATTCTGAGAGAGCTCGGTGACGAGTCTTGGTGAGGAAAGGGACTGGACAGTCAATTCCCTAAAGCAAAGCATGATTTATATTTTGTCAAATGACAGTGTCGCGTACTGAAAATAGCTGATCTACAAGCTCACAACCACATCATTTGAGATTATGTGTATCATTTAGATGTTTTGCAATTGCCATTTGTGTATTTATTTACTGTTTTTGATATGTACATAAAAAGAGGACTGTAGTGACATTTCAGTAGATCCCATCAAACTGTTGCCAAAGGGATCTAATATTTAATTTGAAAAATGTTATCCTACAATTGATCCTCAAGATTTACTTGAAGCTATTTATTAGTTATCTATTACCTATTTATCATGTATTTATGACTTTCTGCACTTTTATACAAAATAAATCTATTATAAATCAATAATTTGATTGTTTTTGTGGTAATATCTTTGAAACCTATACAACTGAGACAGGCTCATCAGTAAAGTACTTGAATGTCTTTGTTATCCTTGTTACATGTGACAGATGTTCCATCAACTTGGTAGGAAAAAAGTACGTATGTCAAATCTCATTACCACTAGATGGCGCTTGTGAGTTGGGCCATGGGCACTGAGGCAGTAACAGATACATTCTGACCCAAACTTCTTTAGTTAAAAAAGAAAAAGAAAGATCGGGGGAAATATTCAAATATTTAAAATCTATTCCCTTTTGTCAAATATGTTTTTGTTTGTTTTTAAATACATCAAAATAGGAAGTCGGTCAGATCGGTCAGAACTATTAGGGAACAGGATCATGGCGTCAGAGATTCGGGCGTTAGCTCCGCCCACAGTGGGCCCCATTCTATTTTGCTGACTAGTTTGACGTGCAGTGCCGCAGTAACGTCAAGCTGTAGATCTATGCTTCTTGTCGAGCAAGCTAAGCAGCAAGTATAGTCGTGACGTTGGTGTTCAGACTGTGTACATTATCTTCCATCTCTCTTCTATCTCTTACTTGTCTGTCGCTCTAATTTAGCAATGGTACGTAGCTGCTGCGTTGTCGGATGCAAATCATGCAAAATCCAAGTGTTCAGACGTTGAAGCTCAAATGTACACATTTCCAACTTGGAAGCATAGCTACGGAGATCAGATGTCGCGTGTCGGAGATGTCAAATAAACATTGTATGGCTTGGGTGACAGCCTTAAGACGAAACAACATAACCTTCAACAACATTTCCAAACACATCTCTACCCATGCTCAAATGAGCATGACGGCACACAATAAAAATATAAAAATCAATTGTGCTGATCAGACGGAGTCTCACAGAGCACAGCAGATCCTGCTAAGTGGCTACAGGCTAGGCTGGCAGTTTGCATGGGAAGTTTGTGGCCGTAGTAGCTAAATCTGTCTTTTTAAAAATATAATTTCTATAGAATATTTTAAATACAATGAGATTGAGCTAACAGTTCAGTTTTGTTTATCTTTGTGTCCTGTCTGAGAAAAGTTGTCAAGCGTGGCTCACGGTGGCTGAGTAAACAGGGTCTGTCTATCTGTCTCTCTGTCAGACGGACCCCAGGATAGAGATAACACTCGCAGAAAGGTTGTTATTTTGAGAGAGAAATGTCCGGCAATATGAATACATTTTGACATGTTTTATTTTTATGGTAACTGTTGTATAATCGTAATATTACACTCGCGGGAGGGTGGCTTTATCATATTATTGACACCGTGCTTCATTATTTACAACTGTCGTCATAGTCATAGCAAAAAAGATGCCGACCGGAACTACGTCATTTTGGGCAAGTCTCCGCCCTAAGTCCGTTCCCAATAGTCTGACATAAAATATTTGACTGTGTTCCAATCTATTACTGAAGTACTTAATTTATCCTATGCCAAAACATAATTCTGCAATGTCTTAATTTTGCCAATGACTTTTCCATTACTTTGGTGATAAGGGGCTTGAGTGGGGGCACAAGATGTCATACACCCCATCCCACACCACTTCTAACCCGTCACATGATAACAATTCACATCCAAAGGAGTGATGTGCCAAGTAGGAAGTCGGTCAGATTGGTCAGATTCAGAACTATACTCTGACAGTGAGTACAATGGGTACAACAGGTGAAACAGGTTCGCAGGCATCATTCCCAAATCCCAACGGGCATCTTCTTAGTAATATAGAGATGGTAAAAATGTCAGAGTCTTAAATTCACATGTTTAACCTCTTCCAACTGTCAATTATCCACAAACTGTTGCAATTTGATATGTCATTTCTGTAGATGTGGGGAGAGCTCCCGGTAATATGTTGATCAAATGACATTGTTCCGATGTGTTCCAATTTATCACTAAAGTACTAATTTATCCTATGCCAAAACAAATTTCTGCAATGTCTTAATTGTACCAATGACTTTGACTTTACTTTGATAGAGATTAGTTGATAAATGTCTTGAGTGGGGCCACATGATGTCATACACCCCAATCCACACCACTTCTAACCTGTCAAATGATAACAATTCACATCCAAAGGAGTGATGTGCCAAGTAGGAAGTCGGTCAGATTGGTCAGAACTATACTCTGACAGTGAGTACAATGGGTACAACAGGTGAAACAGGTTCGCATGAAAACCAGAGGCTACTACATGTATTCCCAACGGGCATCATTCCCAACGGGCATTGGTTTAGTAATATAGAAATGGTAAAAATATCAGTGTCTTCAATTCACATTTTTAACCTCTTAAAATTGTCAATTCTCCATGTCTAATGTAATTGAATAGTATATGGCAGTTTTTTTAGTATGTCATAACCCTGAGCAGAAGATAAAATGTTTCATCTTCATTGTCTAACTGTTATTGAAGCACACAATGTTAACACACAGAGATTTTGTTCATGCCACTTACTCAGATTGTTTCAAGTCACTCTGGATAAGAATCTCTGCTAAATGCCTAAATTATAATTTTTTATTGTTTTTTTCCCCCCGCTGTGTTCCAATTTATCACTAAAGTACTTAATTTATCCTATGACAAAACAAATTTCTGCAATGTCCTAATTTTACCAATGACTTTGCCATTACTTTGATAGAGATTAGGTGATAACGGTTTTGAGTGGGGGCACATGATGTCATACACCCCAATCCACACCACTTCTAATCTGTCACATGATAGCAATTCACATCCAAAGGAGTGATATGCCAAGTAGGAAGTTGGTAAGATTGGTCAGAACTATACTCTGACAGTGAGCACAATGGGTACAACAGGTGAAACAGGTTTGCATGAAAACCAGAGGGTACATGTGTTCCCAACGGGCATCATTCCCAACGGGCATTGGCTTAGTAAGAAATGGTAAAAATGTCAGTGTCTTTAATTCACATTTTTAACCTCTTAAAATTGTCAATTCTCCATGTCTAATGTAATTTAATAGTATATGGCAGTTTTTTAGTATGTCATAAGCCTGAGCAGAAGATAAAATGTTTCATCTTCATTGTCTAACTGTTATTGAAGCACACACTGTAAACACACAGAGGTTTTGTTAATGCCATTTACTCAGATTATTTTAAGACACCCTGGATAAGAATCTCTGCTAAATGCCTAAATTATGAATTTGAATTGTATTATTGTTCAATTATTATATGTTCCAATGTATCACTAAACTACTTAATTTATCCTATGCCAAAACATATGTCTGCAATGTCTTAGTTTTGCCAATGACTTTGCCATTACTTTGATAGAGATTAGGTGATAAGTGGGCTTGAGTGGGGGCACATGATGTCATACACCCCATCCCACACCACTTCTAACCTGTCACATGATAACAATTCACACCTTCTTTCTTTGGGGTGTGGTTACTGAAGACTTCTGAAATCTCAGGGATCCATATAAAAGGTGTCCTCCAACAAACTGGAGGCAGACACTGAGAGACCCTCAATCTGAAAGGAACACTGAACTCCACTGCAACTACATTTGGAATTTGGAACACCATTTGAACACAAACATGTACTC
>NC_139950.1:21775083-21790083 GCF_963454915.1 Gymnoscopelus microlampas
GTGTGTGTGTGTGTGTGTGTGTGTGTGTGTGTGTGTGTGTGTGCACGCGCGTGTGTGTGTGCAAATGAAATCAACAAAAGTCTGTGTGTATTTGAGAGAGATTACGTGAGAAATATATGTGAGAAAAATATAATTGTGTGCGTGTGTGTGTGTGTGTGTGTGTGTGTATTCACATTCAAGCATGTACAGTGCATGTCTACTCCCTTAAGAGATGAAACTTGATAGGAGAGATGGGATTGAAGAGCTCTCTGCATTTGTTTGCCTTTCCAAAAATAGCCTCGCAGAGCATTTGCTGACCACTGTAAATAGACAGATGTAATAGTGCACTGCTTCCTGTAGGCCTACTACTGTATGTTTCATTCCCATTCCAATTTCTATCCGTTTTTGACTAATTGACTGAATAGGTACACATTAAAATAGACATTTAATTACATTTAAAATGTATTGCAAAATTATAGGTATATCTGGGAGCCGCAGGATGCAGTATATTTTACAGTCTATGAGTGAAACCCACATCATTTTTATTGAAGCCTTCACCTTTAAACTCTGTTACAAAAATAGACATTTGATATTAAATGTCAACCACAAGGGAAATAAGGTCACTAATGAACTCTACTGCAGCAAAGACCTGCCCTAGCTGACATCACCTATACCAACCCATAAGATTGTGTGCTTAATTTGGATTTAAAAAAAGGTGTGAAGCCACTATAATAACGTGATTAAATAAAGATAACTAGCAATTTCAACTGAAAGCCTCCCCAGCATCCCACCCCAACCCCATAAAAGCAGCTTGTTGCATTCTGTTGCCATCTCACACAGTGTAATATGCAACACCTACAGTCAGTGTTGCCAGATTTTGCGAGAGAAACAAGAAACCAGGTCTATGAAAACAAGCCACATAAGCACTTTAAACCTAGTATGCATCGTCTATTTGAAAATAGCCGACAATGTGTCGCGATGCAACGAGTTGTGAGCTTGTAGATCTGCTTTTTTTAAATCTTGAAAACAAGTGAAACATTTTTTATATTTTTGATTCATATATTTTTTTTAATATTTAACACAAATCTTGTACGGGGGTCCCTGGCACAATTTGTTCTTTAGATCTCTGTGGGTCTGTGGACAAATACATTCATTTGGGAGGTCCTTGACATGAAAATGTTTGAGAAACACTGCGGTATAAACAACATTAGGAAACAAGCCCAAATAAGAAACTACACTTTAGAAACATGCCCAAAAAAACGAAACCCGCATGGCCGCATCTAACCAATATTTGCAAGCGACTTTACAGAAGAACAAGCCCAAAGTCGCTTAAAATAAGAAGACATGGCAACACTGAGTACTACACGTATTTGAAGGCAAGTATGAGGTCATTTTGTTTGGTCACGTGACGTGAGAGCTGCAGCAACTGTCAAATGTGATGATAGCGCTACACTGGAGGTTCATGGGCCCCACCCCCTGCCGCTGATTGGCCCTCGCACATCTGTCTAGGGACCATCAATGAACAGGGTTGAGAAGCACCGTGGCCTGGCTGCAACAAGCGCAACAAGGGCTGCTCTGCTCTCTGTGAGTGGAATGCAAGTTCAACTGCTGAGAAGATGCTGCTGCGTTGAAACATCAGCCACTGTTCAAGTGCAATACACCAACATTGTCTGTGTTGACATAAATAATAAAGAAATGACTGATTAGCTGCTTTCCAGACTGCATCCTGTAGAAACGTGAGGTGAATTGGAAAATAATCCAATGGCTTGGAGCTGTTGTCTTTCCGCAGCTGGCCGAGGCGATGCACTGTATCAACGACACTTAGACTTGCACTGTGCACTGTATCACTGTATCAGGAAACTTAGACTTGTACTCAGGAAGGATACTGGCAGATCTGTATCACCTCTCTGCGGACGTTCTGGTCTTTACTTTCAGCTACTCTGTAGAGTCGTAGGTTCCATCGTTGTGAATAGTTCTCCAGCTCCAGCAAACGTTGGTCCATCAGGGTTGCTTTCTTTTTCTCCATGCAGACTCGTGCTTCGACATCTTTAATCTCAGCACAGGCAAAATCAACAGTTTTCTTCAGGCCCTCTATTTTCATAGTGTTGTCAGAAATCAGCTTCTCTACGTTCTTTTCCAGAGAATCAATTCTGGCGTTGAACATCACTTGGATTTCCTGCACAATGTCTGTGCTAAAATCAGCAGAGCCCTGCGACCCTCTGCCTCTCTTCTGTGCCGGGGGTTTGGAAGGTGTTAAAGGCAAAGGTGGAAATTCCTCACTTTCCTCCATGACGTTCAAGGTTGGCTTGTTGGACATATGCGAGCTGCCCAAAAGTGTGCTTTTTGAGCCGAGTCCATGCTGCTTTGGCTAGTAGATTGGCGTAAGCCTGTTGAAAAGATAAGGCTACACCTTGAAAATATCAACGAACTAACACTTCAACACGAAGCACATAAGACGGTTCTGAAACGCGTACTGAATACAAAGCATATTAGTGTTGTTTCACTTGTTTTAAAAACTTTATGGTGACCAGCTCCTGAAAAAGCGTGTGTTCACGTCACCCTCTTGGCACCCCCACAGAAAGCCATGTGTAAAGGGTGCACACATTCAAGGTGACAGCCTACACCTGGCTAACTGCACTGCAGAGGTCAAAGCTGTGGAATCTCCCCGATTACTTACACCTCCTCCTGTGGTGTCTCCATCTGCAACTCCCTAGTCACATCTATCATATATCCTGCCTCTCACGCACGCACGGGCGCGCACGCACACACGCACACACACGCACGCACACACGCACGCACGCACGCACACACACACACACACACACACACACACACACACACACACACACACACACACACACACACACACACACACACACACACACACACACACACACACACACACACACGTAAAGATTGAGATGACACACACACACACACACACACACACACGTAAAGATTGAGATGAGCTCAACCAGAGAATTGACCTTGAATGAATGATCACCTCTAATTGAAATTAAATAATAAGCAATTGATCCCCCCACCCCCCGCGAATCATTCAATTAGTTGTACTAAGCTAATTTAACAGGTGTGATGGGCTTTAAATTGTTTAACAGCAACAGATCATTTCAGCTGGGGTCTGTGGCAATCCATGACAAGCCAGTGAGCACACACAGTGAAATGCTCAGTGTGAATGTATCCATTTGTAACTCTGAGAGTGTGCATATATTACGGGTCCATTTCGTTACAGCTGTAGGCCTACACTCTGAGTGAGTTAACATTTTTAATTTAAAAAAATGAAATTGGCTAAATTAATTTTGCACAATTTTTAACTCAGAGAGATTGTACATCTGTACTCTTGGAGTTAAAGGACGACTTCACCCATTTTCAACCTATATTAATATAATTGGTCCTCACTCATGCTCATGATAATATACCATCATTTTAGTCTACTTACTCTGGTCTCATAGGAGGGCTGTGGACTGTTCAGAAACCCGCCTACTAGTGACATCATCGATGGGGAATCCAAGCTAATAGCAACTGCAGGCTTTTTATTCCTGGAAAGTTAGCATGCTATAATGGAAGGCATTGTTCTCGCATTAATAAAAAAATCACACCCAGTGTGAAGTGGGCGGTGTGTGGTCATCACAACATGACTCACTTAAAAAAAAAGGATAAATGACTTTTTTTAAAGTCCATACTGCTATTCATAGGGCTGCACATGTGTCATGTGTTTCGCTAGCCAATCACAGTCCTGAATTTGCAAAGTCAGCCAATCACATTACAGTTAGTGGTGATGACACTAGCTGTAATGTGATTGGCTGATATGAAAAAAGTATCGATTTGCATTAACAATGGAAGGGTTAGGGGGTACACACATTTTTTGGTCGGTGTCCAAAACTCACTTATAGGGGGCGGCTACACCGCTCCAAAAAGGAAATCTTGTTTGAAAATAAAAAAAAACCTGCCTAAAGATGATGTCACTGGTAGGCGGGTTTCTGAACTGTCCACAGCCCCCCTCTGTGACACAAATGAGTAGACAAAAATGGTACCATTTTATCATGAGCATGAGTAAGGACCAATTATGAAGATGGGTGAAGTCGTCCTTTAAGTTAACTGATTGGTTAACTTAATTAACAAATACATTGTTTATTTATTTATTGTACAGTGTCACGGAGTGCACTTTATCCAGAGCCCCTTGGCTTCAGAGCGTAGCTCCGCCCCTCCAGCCAGTGAGCCCACCTTGTCCACAGAGCCAGATGTAAAACGAGGCGAGGAGTGACTGGAGGCTCCGGAGGACCAAGAGCCACGGGGCGAGCTGGCAAACAGGCACCGGGCTCAGCACCACCACCACGCACCACGCACCACGCGGCGTGCGCCTCACTGACACGGAGACAACACGGACGGACGGGCGTGGGAAGGGAACCCCGTCGCCCCACTGGGGAGTTATCACGACCGCCAAACAGCGGGACTCTCCCCCCTCTCCGTACTAATACATTGTGTCCACTTTCTGTGTAAGTAAAGGGGGCGAGAGGAGAGGAAACTCCTTTACAGACACATTTGGAAACCGTGTACGGTTCTGAGGAGGAGGAGGAGGAGGAGGACTAGGAGGAGGAGAGATGCAGTTCCCCTCGGTCTCGGTGCGTCGCGCAGTCGGGTTCCTCCGAGGAAGCTGGTGATGCCTGGCGTGCGGGGATCACCACCGTTCAGCTCAGGAAAACAGGGCGTCGGGGGATGAATGATGGCAAACGGAGCCGGCACTATCATGTTGAAGTGTGTGGTGGTGGGAGACGGCGCGGTGGGCAAGACGTGTCTGCTGATGAGCTACGCCAACGACGCCTTTCCTGAGGAGTATGTGCCCACAGTGTTTGATCATTATGCAGGTAAAGTGGCAGGACTTTTACGATTGTCCAATACTCCATTTATAACGGGTCCATTTATGCAAAGAATACAACGCATCATGGTATTCTGTATAACGGTTTGTTACTAAAAACAACAACACAGGCCTGTGAATAATGACATAGTCTAGTCATAATGTAGACAATATGTATGAGTTCGATGCCTTGTTTCCTCTGCTGCTGCTGCTCTGTCTCAAAATGCATTGGCTTGCATCTGTTGCTATAATCAAAACCACTTGTTAGCCGTCTTCATAGGAGAGAGAGAAGGGTAGGAGAGACCCCCCTCCCTTCTTCTTTCTCTCTCTCTCAACCTCCCTCCCTCTCTCCTTCCCCTCACGCTCCGTGGCTTTCCTCTCTCAACTGGTCTTTGTCATTGCCTTGCAGTGAGTGTCAACGTTGGCGGGAAGCAGTACTTGTTGGGACTGTATGATACAGCTGGTCAGGTACGTTTATATTCTAACACTGGCCCAGTGCCAAGCATGCCATATTCAAGGACACAACCCATCTCTCTCCCTCTCTCTCTCTCTCTCTGCCTCTATCCCCCCACTCCCACTCCCACATAGCTGTTCCCATGTGCTCTCTGGGGACCACTAACTATCCGCTCTGTGCTGCACCCTCGGGCATCATATTCCGGCCAGACACTAAGCCGCAACAGGTGATGATTTTCGCACATGGGTTTAGTGCCAAAGTGTGGTGTGCCATGGACAGTGGTGGTAGTGAGGGGTTTCAATAGGTCTATTATGTGGAGAACAGGGCTTCTATGTCCAGTAGTGATGTAACAGTTTTGTTAATAGGGCAGCCTAATGCCTGGGTTTATTCTCTACAATGTGCCATTCAGTGGGCAAGAGTTAACTCTATGGAAAATGCTGTGGGCCCACACACACAATAATGTTTCCACTCTGCTAGTGAAGAGTCACACACACACACACACACACACACACACACACACACACACACACACACACACACACACACACACACACACACACACACACACACACACACACACACACACACACACACACACACACAAAGATAGTGTTCAGCAGGCAGATATGTACAGTAAACACAAGCTCATTCTCTCTCTGTCCATGACCTTTAACCACTTAAGCCTGTACAACCACAATAGCTGATCTACAAGCTCAAAGCGCAGAGTGATGCAACGGGGTGTGAGCTTGTAGATCAGCTATTTTGGCACATTTCTGCCCATTTACACCTTTTAATGACATGCCCAAAATAGGGATGCCAGGTTGAAAGTGGTTAACCCCCCTGGAGTTTCAGTTCCTAAAGTCACATGTCATTTTCTCAGGACCACATTTAACTGTCTAAATGTATCCTGACCTGAAATCTGATGCCACCACCGGTAAAGGTGAGCGACGCCAAAAGGTCGACTCACACAATTAATTGACACGGTTCCATTGTCGCTCATTCGTGAACGTTAAATGAATGTATCCTGTGGATAGAAAAATCACAGTCATGCCTCTCCCCCCGACTTATCAACTCCCAGCCAAGCCTCCACTACCTGTGACTTAATATTTCTGAGAAAACAGATGGCAGTAAAATCACTCTCAGCACTATCAACACTCACAGGAATGAAAACAAAATATTTGATGTGCTCTGGCATCTGATTTTGTGTGTGTGTGTGTGTGTGTGTGTGTGTGTGTTATGTGTTGTGGCTCAGGAGTCCTGGACGATTTGTTTTTAGCTGATTCGAAGCGTCTGTGAAATGGAGAAGTTTCCCCCAGATGTCTGCTGTGGTCGCCGTGGCTGCCCAGAGTAGAGTTACTTCTCTTTCAAATGCAGAGCCCCCCCCCCCCCCCCACCTCAGCTGACCTCTTTATGCTGAGCACAAGGCCAGCTGGTAATGTTTATAGCTTCAGCATTTGATCAAAGACGATCTGGCGCCTCAGAGAGAGAGAGAAACTGAAAGAGGGAGAGGAGGAGAGAGAAGTCCAGGGAAAGAGGAAGAGAAATACAGAGAGTGAGAAGGGGAACGCCAAGTATGTAATAATAAGGTATGAAGTTGAGTTAGAGAAGGGGGGGATTTTCTCCAAACGCAGAACATCTAAAGGCAGAACATTTGCTTTAGATATGGATTTCCCCTTTAAGTCAGACAAGGACCCCTAAATTGATATGTAGGCCTATATGCTCTCGGAGCGGACCCCCATCTGAAAATATTTTGTGCCAGGGACCCCCATAAGAGAATGTGTTGTTAAATTTATTTTAAATGTTCAAGATTTGTCAAATACATTGTGATCTTGTAGATCGGTTATTCTCAAATTGCCGTTAAATTGGCTGAACTGATTTTTTTGCTATATTAACTTTTTGCCGGGGACACCCCAAGGACCCCTGGGGGGCCAACCCTAATAATTCCTCTCTGTTTACTTTCACTGTAAGTCAGTCATCATCATCATTCATTATTGTCTGTCTATCTTTAAAAATCATTCTCTTTTTTTTAACCTCTGCTTTGTCTGTCTACTGCTCTCTTTATCTGTTTCTTCCCCCCCACCCCCCTCTGTCTCTGTCTCTCTCTCTCCCTTCACACTCCCCTCCTACAATCCTGTGCCTCTGGTCTGGGCTACACATGTTTTATTGGCTTCAAGCATACTTTAATATTTATATTCCCGGCATGGCTGGAACTCCCACAGTCTTTTGCCGTTTCACAGGCGCATCAAGCTGGGGGTGTGTTACTGTATGCCTGGATTAATTGGGGCCCATAACGATATCGGGGAGTAAAAAAATACATATACTGTATATTGGCAGACCGATGAATGTGTTGGGCTCTAGTTTGCCTACATTGCCATTGTCACGCCTCTCGTTGGATCCGATTCCAGGCTGTGTGTATGATGTCAAGTGTCAAGGTTAGGCCTACATATCAGAGGCAGACGAATCACAATATGGCACTCAGCTGTGTGCCAGCGCACTCTGTCATCTGTTGTCACTGCTTCCGTGTGACCTGCCACATTCCTCTCTCAGGCATGGCGCTATTGAAATATCCCATATGTACAGTCTGCGAAGTCTGTGTCTGTGTGTGACGAGGGAGCAGGGAAGGAAAGTCATTTCTTATTCATTCAGTCTCCATACTGATACGGCTGCTGCACTCATGGAACCCTACGGCAGCAGTCGCCGCCGAAGGAGGAAGCATGAGGAAACAGGAAGTGGATGCTAAGTGCCGTAGTACCCATGGCAACGGTGGTCCGGGGAAACTCAGGAGCCCCCCCTCATGTTTTTGTGTGTTCTGAAGAAGGCTCTGACTAAGCGTTTTAACGTGGTCCAGGGACCAGTCACATCACAGCAGGGAGGCAGGGGAAGAGGAGGTGTGTGTGTGTGTGTGTGTGTGTGTGTGTGTGTGTGTGTGTGTGTGTGTGTGTGTGTGTGTGTGTGTGTGTGTGTGTGTGTGTGTGTGTGTGTGTGTGTGTGTGTGTGTGTGTGTGTGTGTGTGTGTGTGCGCGCGCGCGCGTGCATGGACTGTAAGTGGGTTTACCCAGCTGGGTGCCACAGTATACAGTACCAGCCACTCTTATACTTTATACTATTACAGAAAGTGAAAGACTTTCACTTGGAATGAGTTATTTTCAGCAAGCCACGCAATCACACAATTAAGTATAAATGAAACTTAAGGACATAATATTAAGAGCTCTGAGTCGACTCTGGAGCTACCACTAATGACGGGACGGTAAACTAGAAACACATATAAAACCACCCTGTTTTTGCAGGTTAAATGCAATCCTGCTAAATTTGTGATGGGTGGCTTTCAGTTGAAACGTCTCAGATCTGTCCGGGCTTGATTTTATAACCGGTGGCCATGTTGAAAGAAACAGCCGCCTGACTCTGTGACACACAGCCAGTTTCAGGGCCCCCAGGAGAATGGAGAGAACAGAAAGAGAGAGGGGAGTGGAGGTGGGAGTGACTCACACATATCATATAGCTCTCTTATGTCCCTGAGTCAACAGTACACACACACACACACACACACACACACACACACACACACACACACACACACGCACACACGCACACACGCACGCACACAGCTGAGATCACACCCGCCAAGTGGGAATGCTAAGCCTCACCCCTGATAGAAATGTATGGACATGTATAGAGAGGAGCTGATATGAATAACTTCTGCCTGTTATCAGCCGTTGGCATATTTATGCACTCACATACAGGCATGTACATAGCAAAATCCAGAGTGTTAATTTTTGAACCCTGAGAGATCTTCGTGATCAATTAACACTGAGGATTTTGCTGTGTAGGAATGCATACACACACACTCATATTTTCTCCCCATGCTTAAGTACGGCATTTCTCTCTCCCTGGGTCGTAATATTTATGGTACGCTTACAGTGGTATATTTACAGTACAGAGTGAAGGTGTGTGTGTGTGTGCGCGTGTGCGTGCAGGTGTTCTGGGTGAACACCGTGTTTAAAACTTGTCAAAGTCAAAAAGGTTGTATGGTAAACTTCGGGACTATGTTAAAACCAAATTGTGGTGGGGTGGGGGGTACATTGCATGCACACATATATAGTGGAGCGTGTGGGGCTCTCAGGTGGTGCAGGGGTAAAGTTCCTGCTCACAACCGTGGAGACTATGGCGTTTTTGCTCTCTTCCCGCAAACACACCCTTCGCTTTTATCAGTGACTCCTACAGGTTGGTCAAGGCACTTGTTCAGTGGAGTGTGGAACTAAGAGGAATAGCATGTTCTTCTGCATGCGTTATGTCCTTCTGGTTAAACTCCTCGTTGTCAGGTGACAAGAAGTGGCATTGAAGTCATGTGTATCAGAGGAGACACACAATTGTCTGTGCTCTCCCTAGGGCCAACTGTAGGAGTTATAGTGACAGGGGACTAGAATTATACACTGGGAATCGGGAATTGGCATAATGACTAAATTGAGAGGAAAGAATTAAAGTGGGGCATGGGCACTGTCATGTGCTGGCTATTTATATAAGTTGATGAATTTGTTTGAATAGCCTATTGAATAAGCTTGTGTGTGTGTGTGTGTCTGTCTGTCTGTCTGTCTGTCTGTCTGTCTGTCTGTCTGTGTGTGTGTGTGTGTGTGTGTGTGTGTGTGTGTGTGTGTGTGTGTGTGTGTGTGTGTGTGTGTGTGTGTGTGTGTGTGTGTGTGTGTGCTGTACCTCCACCACTTTCAAAGGGTTAAACCCATAGGGTTATCGCTCTAGTTTCAGTACCCTAATGTACCCCATTTGGTTATGGGGTACAATGGAACTGTATATAATATAATATGTTTTGTCGTTAGTTGGATAATAATTATAATAATAATAATATTCCCACTAGTACATTTTTACACCTCCCTTAACACTCAGTATTTCACTGTGTTTCACTGTATTCATTTCGATGATTTGAAGAAACTAAATTATTATTGTTAACAACTTCTACCACCATTCTGCATATCAATATCAGCAAAGGCACATGACCTGTAGCTGCTGCTCATGTGAAGCTGCACAGTGAAATCCTCAGTGTTAATTATCAATTTGTGACTCTGCCTCAGGGAGTTACAAATTACTAAATTAAAGAGTTAAAAGTCAGTGTTCTTACCAGCTGTGAATGTGTGCGATTGTATCGGTGTGTGTAGAAGGGGGTTGGCTGTAAACTCAGCAAAAATGAACTCAGCTGACCCACCCAGGAAGTGGTTAAACAAAAAATATGTAATGACATGCCCAAAAATAGGACGCCAGGTTGAAAGTGTTTAATACACACAGTAATTCTGCAGCCTTGGGGGCATGTTCTGATGAGAGCATGTGGGAGAGACAGAGTCAGAGATATAGGCCCCTGAGAACCTGGTGGCCTGTTTACAGTAAAGTGCTGAGTGGCGTACACACACAATTACACTGTGTTCCTCTACGGATCACTGGGGACCACAGGAAGGTGACCAAAGGTCGTGATAACACGTGCATGTGGACACATGTATACACAATGCACACACACTGAACTGACACTAGTACACTCACACAGACTAGTACACACACACACACACACACACACACACACACACACACACACACACACACACGGTACGTGCAAAACATATACTCTGTGCTGCTGACACATGTTCTCCCAAATAAGGTGAAATGAGCTGAAAAGTAGCTGTATCAGCATTTCTTGTATACAGTACCATGTTGAATGAAAGCACTGCTTCACGTAATCCCTTAAACTGGAGTTCAATCCTAGGTCAAATGCTATTTGTAATTTAATTCTGTAAAGTAAAGCAGATCAATACGTGAAGCATTACTTTTTAGTGAATTCATCTTTTAGTCTTTTGCTTGATGGGTGGGGTTTTCCCATCAGGAAACAAATCTGATAGTGTGTTATAAGCTCACATCGAAGACACTTGTCGGCCGGTAGTTTAACCTTCTTGCACTTGTGTCTGTACAGCATACTATACTCACGTTTCTGCGAGGCCACTACTGCTGAAACATGATATGTGAAATACATTAAATGTGTCACCTGCATACTGTATAAAGAAACGTTGACATTTTGCATCCTACACAAATCCTACCAGTGTCTATATTTCTCAATGGAAGAGTAGAGAGACCACCTCCAACCACTGCAGATGTGCTCGTTAAAATGACATACGTACTCAACCATACTAATTGGTCATAATAGAATATTATATATTTATTAAAAACGTCCTAGAATGCAGCTTTTAAATGGACCTCTCTTTCATCCAGTGAAAAATTGTACTTTATGTGTCGTCTCAAATACTACAAGGCAGGCACAAGCGTGAAGATTAGTTCACCCTTCCCTTCATCTTCTCCAATCTAATATAAAGTCAATATATCAAAATGTCATAACGCAAGAAAGGATAAAAAAAATATGACACATTTGCATTGCTGATCTACAGCTGTTTGGCAGATTTCATACTATTCTCACCTCATTTGCATAACCACTTCACTCAGCCTATTTGCATGAGAATGATTTGTCTCTGAGGAATCACTCCATAACAGTACTGTACTGTCATAATGCACTGTTGCAGTTTTATCAGGAAAGAAACCTTGCAAAGGTCGGTCGTGGCAAAGAGATTATAATATCATCAAGACAACGTTGTCGCAAGACGCTGCAGCAATTTGAGTACAATGCGGTCATAGTATCTAATTTGGTTTGATTTCCAAGGACTTGGACTATAAATCATCTGGACAAGCAGGCGAGATTGATTCACTTCATCTGACTTGGCCAGCAGGTTGCATCAGGTTGAGTCACATCTAATAGCTGGAGATCCATCGATCTTCAAGCCGGCTGCAGACAGTTTTCCTGACCTGCGCCAGACTGTGACATCAGTGGCATAACCCCCCTGTCGCTCAAATGTAAATGTCAGATGGGTCATTACTATTCACATGTTTTGAATTCAGATTGTCCATCATCAGGGGCCTATCTGTGGCGAGGAGTCGAGGACAAGAAAGCACTTGGATCTTGAGCGCAGTTGTCAACGTTATATGCTAATTCGTTATTTACACCATCTCCAAATATCAGACATGGCAATGTGTCTGGTTTGAAAGGTCTCATGGCTCGGTTACCTCCAGAATTCCCTCTAGTGTTAGAGAGAAAGAGAAATAAATGGAGTTGGAAAGATGAGAACTTTCACACGAAGGTCATTCCATAAGTATCTGCACATTCTTTCATTTTAATGAACTCAATTCCGACTGCTTGTTTATTTTTTACCAAACATTCGCCGTCACTGTTATTTGCTTAGAACCGTCTAGTTCAGAAGCTTGGCTGTGTCCATGGTTTAAACAGCAAAGTTATCTCTCTCTCTTTTGCTAAAAAAATTATGTATTCTGCAAATAACCACCATCAGATTAAAAATTGCCTATCCTTAATAATCCCCTCATGAGGACTGATGATGATGCATCTTCCAAAAAATATTGATGGAAGGTTCATATTAACAGGACCATACAAACCATATTTGAAAACAAAAGGTTAATCTAAGGAACAACTGTGTACTTGAATCTGCAGTCATTCTAACTGCTTCTCCATCTGTGTCTTGCCTCCACTCTCCCTGTGCTCCCTGGCAGAAAGTAGGCTAGGGTGTCTTCATTTGGAGCTCATTTTTCATATGCCTTAATAATTCATGATGAACAATAATTCCACTGATATGACAGAACGGTAGATAGTCAAGGCTGTTGCTCTCTGCTCCCTTCATCCAGTTCAACTACCATTCCGAACCCACCACATCCTCTAACCATCCACCTTATAACCCATGCCCCTACTCTAATCCACCCAGGCCTTCTCCCAGAGCCACCCATCCACTGTAACCCACTCACCTACCCCCCCCCCCCCCCCCCCCCCCAATCGACAACAATCGACCTATGTTGGGCATGTAAATATGGGTGAAAAAGTAAAAAAACTAAAGTGAATATACCGGATCTACAAGCTCACTGTGTGTCACGATGCGACACGTGAGTGAGTTTGTAGATTGGCTATTTTCTCTATTTTTGCACGACAGTTGTGTACCAAAGTATAAAATAGACCTTTTATGTACTTAATTAATATGTTTTTTTAAACAGGCTTCTCGATTATTCCCTTAATTGAAAAAAGAATCGATAGAGTAATCGCTACAAAAATAATCGATAGCTGCAGCCCTACACCCAAGTCCCTTCATGTGGGAGAACCACCCAGCTGACACACCTCCTGCTCTATCTTATCCCCAGGAGGACTATGACCGCTTGAGGCCGCTATCCTACCCGATGACCGATGTCTTCCTCATCTGCTTCTCGGTCGTCAACCCAGCCAGCTTCCAGAACGTGCGGGAGGAGTGGGTCCCCGAGCTGCAGGAGTACGCGCCCAGCGTCCCCTACCTGCTCATCGGCACACAGGTCAGTCGCTGTGCAACCGCAAATAGGCTCAAACTGAACTGACCACAAATGGAGAGACTTTTCCATTTAAATCTTCCCTAAAAGTCAAATTTGTATTACTTGCTGTCAAACAAAAACATAGCATGTGATTACATTGGTAGGTCCATATGAATAATGAACCTGTGTGATTGCCATAGCTCAATGTTCCTCCAACTCCAAGTTGAAGTGTAGTCGTAAGGGGGACTGCCCATTAGTCCGACATCCCATTACTCCGACTACATGGCTTCCGCATGCGGTTAGGGTTGGGTGTTATAATTTAGGTCAAGTTTCATGTCAGTTTGTTGTTGTTTTTTTTATTTTAAAGAGTGAAAAAAGGGAAGCATAAATGTGACACACCACTATAGCGTAAATTCAGGTTCCTCAGTAAATATTTTGATTATACAGGACTCCCCCCCCTCCCCCCTCCAAAAAAGAAATCAAATGTCCTAGAAAAGCTATATGTCGCACATATATTTTTTAAATGTCAGCCTAAATGCTTCCGGTACATAATTCAGTACCTCCATTCCAGCCTTGCTTTCCAGTTTATTGCTTTCACCTGGTGACCCAGGTCTCAATTATTGCCAGATTATACTGGCTGAATGAAAGCCAACAGTGCACTGGGTGACCAGGAGCACCGCAGTAATAATAGATACAAAGCACAGTGATGATGCCAACCATGAATTTTAGTTTAACCACATGAACCCTAGCGTCCCTATTCCGGGTATGGCATAGTAGGCAAACATTTTGAGAAAATGGGTGAACATTTCGGGGAAAACAGCAGATTGGCTATTTTCCCTATTTGACGTACAACAAAGTAATATAGGGGTTACAGTGTACGTGATATCCACCCCAAGCTTCCAAGCTCATTGTCAAAACTATTTTCTACATCTTAAAAATAAGGACTGAAGAATTGTGTCTTTTGGTCTGTGTTCCCCTGGCAACCAAACAGCAGTGAAGTCCAGACCTAGCAGCAATGGAGACAATGGAGTAGGCATCTGATTTATGTTTGTGACAGCTGATGTTCACTACTCTTTTATCAGTTTCCCTCATTAATCATCTTGCTCTTCACAGCTGCATGCTGATGTGCATCAATTCATAAAAGGGACCAGAGCTGCCAGAATCAAACAAACCTAAAAATGGGTTAATAAGCCTTCTCTGGTTGTAAGAGTTGTTGGTAGTTGAGGCAAGCCTCTGCAGCATGCAGGTGAATGCATTTGTCCTAATTGGTTATTAGTGAGATTGTGTGTGTGTGTGTGTGTGTGTGTGTGTGTGT
>NC_139950.1:21792583-21895083 GCF_963454915.1 Gymnoscopelus microlampas
GTTCTCATTATTTTTCTTGAAACTTAAATACCTCAAAAGATTTGAACGCAAAAATGTTTCATATTACTCTTTCAAATATTTTATTGGCCAAAAGAAATCAACTGCTAATTATTATTTGAGGGTCCCCAGTTTATGTCTGACTGTATTGACTGCAACACAGATTAGAGTAGGTTATTTGGTTTCTGGTTTCCAGAACTGCCCCAAGATCATATGTAAGAAATGCATGTTAAGTAAATGTTCTTTAAGGGTAGGTTTTCCCTTGAGGTTATATGCTATTTGTGTGAGTTTTTTTCTTTTTTGTAATCTTATTGTTAATAATGCAAAGATAGCGCTCAGCACCTGCCTAGCAAGTGCTTTACAACACGTGTTGGACAACACGCATGATCCACATCCATTGAAATACTGTCCAGAGGGCAGGTGTAGAAGCCACAAGTATATTCTGTTATGCTTTCAGCCATTTCCTCCTATCCCCTGCCAGATCTTGTGGCTTGATACAGTATGGTGATTATACAGAAGTTCCACTGTGCAGCTCAACCTGGTGTCTGGATCTGACAGCAGGAAGCCCAGAGTTATTTTGCAACTCTACCCATTTTGAGGGAAATTGATCATCTGATGTTGATCGATCATCATCTCCGAAATATAAATCTGTCTGTTAAAGTGCTATCATTTTGTCAGCCAAGTTAATGACATTACCAGCTATCCTTTAAAAAGTAACATGATTTGTGTCTTTGTTTTAGGCTATGAACCATTTTGTATGACTATGTGTCATCTTTTTTCAGATTATCTCTCATTTTGGGATGAGTATATCTGCAAATGGCAAACTGAGCTTAAACTGTCATTTGTTTTAACAAAGCTCTCTGATGCACACCCGGTACTCAGAGAATGAAACGCGCACACACTGATGGTTTGAGATGACCTAATACTGTATGTCTGATGCACAACATGAAGCACAGCCTGTGTCCCTTCATGTCCTCATTCAACAAAGCACATCCTTTCCCCTCCTAATCCCTGTGCCTCCCCATGAAAGGCCAGTTGAAGCACAGAACAGGGGCAGCAGTAACCCGGTGGTTAACCATCCCTTAATAAACACAGGTTTGATCCTCAACAACAACCAAAGTGTCCTTGAGCAAGACACTGAATGCAGATACCCCAACCATGCTCACTCTGTAAGCTGTCTGTGGATAGCGGTGCCAGCTAAATGCCGAAAATGTAAATAGAGGTGAAGAATATGTACACTGTCCCTTCAGCTATGGCCTGGCATGAACCATCTGACTACTTCTCGTCTTTGACCGTTCATTGCTCCTCCAAAATCTTGTTACAGTGGTATTTACGATTTGAGGAAACACGGCGCATTAGGCGTTTGACCGTTGGCCACATAATTGTGTAATTTCTCACTTGGCAACACTGTAGAAATGGGAAGCTGCAGAGGAGTTCATTGTATTTTGTATAAAAAAAAAGAAAGAAAAACTTTTTTTTTTGTTCTGCAATGTTTTAAAACGGAAATGGGAAGATAATATACGAGGTCTGGCTGGGGGCCCTAAAACCAACAACCAGAATGCAACGCAACATTTTGAATGCTCAAAATGTGATAGAAGAAGCCATCAAAATGGTGGACCAACTTTTGAGCCTGACTGAACTTGCAAGCCAAACAACAGAAACACAGCCTTTCCTCTGTCTTTATGCATTTGTTATGTCTTTTCCTGTCCTATTTGTAAAGGAGAAGAAAAAAAAACATTAATCATAGGTGCCAATACTTGCTAAATGACTTCTATTACAGTGGATTTATTTTTTGTTCTAAGTCAAATCATTGATTAAAGCTTTAATGTAACGGTGCTCCTCTCTCTCTGTCCTCAGCCTGTGTTAATATACTGTACAGCCTAATTTATGCTCCGTCGCGTGCCGAAAATACCAGACTTACAAGCTCGCAGTGCACTGCGAGCTTGTAGGTCTGCTGTTTTTGAGGCGCGACGGAGCATAAATTAGGCTTTATTATACTGTACTGCTGTTTCCACCCTCAAAGAGCAGAGTGGACCGCATGGTGACAAACTTCTCTCTCAATCCAGAGCCTGTTTTTTCTTGTGTTTATGTCATTTGAGGTCCACCCTCAGGATCCAGGATCTAAGTGCCCGCAGACATCAATGCATTTGATGTTCTTCTCAATAAATGTATTTACTGTGTTGATAAGCTGGCTTGGAAGGGTTTATTTTGGAAGCAAATGGATCAGCCATGGAAAGCATTTATGAAATTAACTTTTTCCATTGGTTATTTCTAGAACTAATCACCTTTGTGTTCATAATGCATCAGACTGTAATGTAATGTAAGGTTCACTGGTTAAGCAGGTCACAGTGATAAAGAGTGAAGTAGCCCATGTCTGGGAACAAGTGGTTTTGATAGTGATTCTAAAATTATATATATAGTTATATACATATATATATATATATAGTTATGTGGACTACACCAGTGGTTCTCCTTTTCAGGCCGTGACCCCCCAAAATAATCACATTTGAACTGGGGACCCCCGACTCTGCCAAGCATTTGGAATGTAGGAGTTGAGGCAATACATTTCGTTTGACTCAGTTCCACAGATAAATATTGTGAAAATAGCCGATCTATAGCCGTTACGGGGCCAGGCTTCCAGCATGGACCCGTTTTGTTATTGGCATTATTCCGTTTCTTCTTCTGCCACTTTTCGCAGTTCTGGCTGAACCGTGCAGTCGCTTTTTATGAAACTCGGCCATATGATAGATGGTCATAAAAAAACGATCAAAACATAAATCTCACAATCTTTCGTCAAAAGGTGGCGCTATAGCACTCAATTGAAAAATGCCAACTTTGAACAGGTACAACTCATGCCCTGTTTGACCTACAGCCATGAAACTTCGATGCACACATGCGTCTCCTCATGCCTAACAACTTTCACTGTTTGACTTTTGACCTTTGACCTTTAGATCTCCCACCATTTCGAATATATGAAAAGCAGTAAAAAGCAGTTAAAACCTATCTCCTCCTGGGATTTTTGAGCAATCTGCACGAAACGTTTTACACATGAACTTTGGACCTATGCCGACAAACGTTTGCAGCGGATTTTCCATAAGTGAAAAAATGAAGCTTTAATGAGCCAATGAATATTGCAGTTTTATGACAATTATTCATCTGCCCCTAACACATACATGCAGACTTACCATTCTTTGAAACTTTGCAGAAATGTAAAGGGCCATTCCAAATATCACTGAAACCAATCTTACTCCAATTGGTCAAACGGGGGCACTATAGCAATTTTTTGAAAATTGAAACTTTAAACAGGCAAAAGTCATGCCTCGTTTGGCCGACAGCCATTAGACCTGCTTACACATGTGCCTTGACTAATGAGGAACACATCTATCACGTTGACCAGTAAGCACCGCCCTTAGATTGTCCGCAATCTTGAGCAGTTTGAAAAACACTTAAACCCAGGATTTTTCAGATTTTTTCCCAGGGTTTGTCTGTTAGTCGAATAGCTTCCCGCTTAAGTGTATGTCTCACAACCCCAATGTCACAGGTTCAAGCCTCACTTGGTGCAGACTTCATCTAAGTTGCATTTCACACAACATGACTATCAATGAATACATCTGCAATTGTTTAAGATAACATGAAATACTTAATTGAGTGTTTTTTACATACTTCATTGTGAAAATAGCTGATCTACAATCTCACAACTTTTCAGATAGCAATGAGAGTATGTTTTTTCAATGTATAACATACTTCATTGTGAAAATAGCCGATGTACAATCTGACAACTTTTAATGGTTTGTGAGCTTGTAGATCGGCTACTTTCACTAGTTTTGGTTCTGAGGAGATGTACAATTTCTTCATTGGTAAATGGTTTGTGAACGAGTAACACACACATGCAGACTCACATTTGTTTGAAACTTTGCAGTAACATTGCAAATATCACTGAAACCAATCTTACTCCAATTGGCCTAAGGGGGGCGCTATAGCATTTTTTTGAAAATGCAAACTTTAAACAGGCATAAGTCATGCCTCGTTTGGCAGAAAGTCGTGAAACTTGCTTACACTTGTGCCTTGATTCATGAGGAACACATGTATCACTTTGACCAGTAAGCTCCGCCCTTAGATAGTAAAGCAACGCATTTGTCTGTGGTAGATAGGTACAGGCCATAGGCGTATGCTCATTGGGGCCAACGAGGCCATGGCCCGGTCTGTGTGAACCCTAGCTCTGGTTCAGAGCGTTAGTGAGTTCCCTCTAACGCTCTGGAAGACCCCTCGCTCTGGCCATGTACAAGGAATTCCACTGCCCTGCCAGCGCTCAAGAGTAGTGAAAATAAACAAAACCATTTCGCTACTCACCGAAGCAAAGGCTGTTTTGTGTTGTTGAATGTCTATTCTCCAACCCCGCACGCCTAAACGCACCCCACCTAGCACCTACTCTGTAAAATACACTTTTTGGGCAGAAAATAAAATATGTCAGCGAGACGGACATTATTTGTATTTACTCCACAGTGCCCTCGACAGATCTGGGGATTTGAACTTACCTTTAACCAAAATGTAGAGGGCACTGTGGAGTAAATACAAATAATGTCCGTCTCGCTGACATATTTTATTTTCTGCACAAAAAGTGTATTTTACAGAGTAGGTGGGGTGCGTTTAGGCGTTTAGTGCGTTTTGCCCCCTGTGTAGGGGCAAGATCCGCCAGGGGGAAAAAACAAAAAATCAACATAACAACATTAGCAGCCCCTCACCCTTTAAGTCACCTTTGTGACTGCGAAAAAAATGGGGAAGTGTGTTTTGGGACGAGCGTTCCGTTTTCCAGCCGGAATGGCTCGGTAATTCTCAATAGACTTATCAGCCGTTGTGGGGGGGTTAAGATTCTGGCCCGGTCAACGTAGTTAGAATTCACCATACGCCAGTGGTACAGGCTGCCCTCTAGTGGCACAAAACTAAAACTAAAACATCAGTGATCAGTGAGAATAAAGGTTTACGCTACTCTATAAATCTATAAATATAGATTGAGGCGTTGTGAGCTTGAAGATCGGCTGTTTTGAAAATGTTTGCCTCTTTCTTATATTATTTGACAATTTGGCCAATTAAAGGTAGGGTAAGTGATATTTTTGAGTATTTTTTGTTTTGTTTTGTTAAAAAGGTTAAAGTACGATAGTAATTATTGCTACAGAGCGTTTGTTTGGTCACAGGGGTCTCTCCAGCTCAAACAGAATATAGTACATTTTCAGGTAGGTGACACAATTTAAGCCAATCAGGAGAGAGCACTGGAAATGTATTTTCTGTACGGGTGCGTTCGGAAATTACGCACTGGAGCACACTCGCCTATTAGTTTGTATTGGCCAGTGCGCTCAGTGCTGTATTTTCGAACGCGCCCTATAAAGAGCTGGAGAGACATGGGAGACTCCTTTTACTGAACAAACACTCTATAGACGGATTTCCGCGCGACGTCATAACAGAGCAGAATGCGCAATCTGCGCATGCCCGGGTGAAAGGCGCGTTCGAAAATACAGCCCTGAGCGGCAGTGAGCGGCAGTGAGCGCACTGGCCAATACAAACTAATAGGCGAGTGTGCTCCGGTGCGTAATTTCCAAACGCACCCATAGGCTTCCCCCTCCTCTGCGCGGTCATATTCCTCTCATGTTTACTAACAGGAAACCCGTCTATAGCAATGAGTACTATCAGAATATAGAGCTATTTTACACGTATTTTAACAAAAGCAAATCACTTACCCTACCTTTAATATTAGACCATTTTTTATAGTTTGTTGATTATTTGTGATGCAGTGATAGTGTTTTTCCTTTCTCTCTTACTTTTTTGGGGTTATTAAAAAGGTCTTTAAAGTCCTTAAATTGTCACTTCACTGACATCTGGTAAATTTTAGTAAAAATACTAAAATTGCTAAAATACAGAAAATGAATGGTCATTAAGTTCATAAGGTATAATTTCTAATTTCATGATATAAATAAATATTTTGGGTCATAACTGATTTCATGTAAGGTTAAAAATGTAAAACATGATGTGATTAAACTTTCTGGGGTGGAACAAAAGTTCGCTGTCTGTCAGTAACACTACACCAGACTAGCCCTGAAATACTGTCATACCATGACAGTCATGTAGCCCAGAGTTCCTGATTTTTGATTTTCTTTTACATTGCCAACTCTCACATGTACATAAACGTTCAGGTTTCAAACATAAAGTTCTTACCCAAGTGCCACGGATGTTACAAGGCGATCCGTACCACGATAAGTACGCGTGTCTCCCGTATTGTTCAATAAAAAGCATTTTAATGCCATCGCCGGTCATTTTCTTTCTTTTTTTTAGTAATATATCAGTGTAATACACCTCCCAACCATTAGTGTCGCATAGTTGAAAGCAACGGACGAAATTTGGAGAAAATGGCTGGCGATCGGATTAAAATACTTTTTATTGAACAATACGGGAGATACAGTAAGTTTATCGTGGTACAGATCACCTTGTAACATCCGTGGCACTTGGTTAAGCACTTTACATTTGAAATCTGAACGTTTATGTAGATGTGAGAGTTTGCAATGTAACATTTAACTTAATTTAATGTAAATTGAAAACCAGAACCATAGCTACACATCGGACCCTTATTGATTGACGCATGATTGCATGTCATTGCTGACAGGTGGTGCAAACAAACCTGGTCGACTATGCTCTGTTAACATGCAGTTTATTGTGATATCGCGCTGCTAAAGTTATTTAAGACGTCTGAAACCAAGGACAAACGGTCAAAAAGACATTCTAAGGACTTACCAAAGAACGAAGAACCTCTTTTCCACACAACAGGCCAATGAGGAATTCTGTTTTGATCTCACTTTGATGTTGCCGCTGTGTTTGATGGACACTCATCACATTTCTCCATGTCATTGTATTTTTTATTTATGTATGCTTTGGTCTATGTACTGTGCAAGTTGTTGATTGTGTGCTTATTTTTTTTTTACTCCACTATATTTATTTGAAAACTTTAGTTACTAGTTACTTTGATTATTATTACAAAACATACATTAACCACTTCAGCTCTGTACATTTTGGCCATTTGAAAATAGCCCATCTACAAACTCACAATGCTTTGTGAGCTTGTAGATCTGCTAAATTCAAAAGATTTCTATGCATTTGAAAACTTGAAATGGGACATTCTGCATGAGTACATTTACTTTTGGTATTTTAAGTACATGTCTCTCTCTCTCTCTCCAGCTTCCATGTCTGTCTCTCTCTCTCTCTCTCTCTCTCTCTCTCTCTCTCTCCAGCATCCATGTCTCTCTCACTGCGGTCACGCTGGCCGCTCTTCAGAGAGAGTCAGTCGCACTAGCCGTGCTTCAAAAATGATTGCGCAGCTACGTGGCTTGTTACGGTTAGGCGAACTGATGGTGCGTTAAATGAAATCGTAAATCCCAGTTACTTCAATATATACATGTAAAAATGTAATAAAACAAACTAAAAACATTGTTTGTGTCTAATGTTCTCGTCTGTGATTATTACCGAAATGTTTTACTGCACAAATTATTAATAATAAAATATTGTAATATTACAGAATCCCATACAGTTTAATGTAATTTTTTGGAAAATCATAAAAAAAATCTAAAAACATAGTTATCACCCAACAACTATATATTAATGTGCCCCATGGTCTCTTGTACACCTGTGCTCTGCTCTGCTCCGCTCCGCTCTGAGATGCTCCGCTCCGCTCTGAGAGGCTCTGAGACGCTCCGCTCTGCTCTGAGACGCTCTGCTCCGCTCCGCTCTGAGACGCTCTGCTCCGCTCCGCTCTGAGATGCTCCGCTCTGCTCTGAGACGCTCTGCTCCGCTCCGCTCCGCTCCGCTCCGCTCCGCTCTGAGACGCTCTGCTCCGCTCCGCTCTGAGACGCTCCGCTCTGCTCCGCTCTGAGACGCTCTGCTCCGCTCCGCTCTGAGATGCTCCGCTCTGCTCTGAGACACTCTGTTCCGCTCCGCTCCGCTCCGCTCCGCTCCGCTCCGCTCCGATCCGCTCTGCTCCGCTCTGAGATGCTCCGCTCCGCTCTGAGAGGCTCCGCTCTGAGACGCTCCGCTCTGAGACTTTCTGCTCTGAGACGCTCCGCTCTGAGACGCTCCGCTCCGCTCTGAGACGCTCCGCTCTGCTCCGCTCTGCTCTGAGACGCTCTGCTCTGAGACGCTCTGCTCCGCTCCGCTCTGAGACGCTCTGCTCCGCTCCGCTCTGAGATGCTCCGCTCTGAGACGCTCTGCTCCACTCCGCTCTGAGACGCTCCGCTCTGAGACGCTCTGCTACGCTCCGCTCCGCTCTGAGACGCTCTGCTCCGCTCCGCTTTGAGACGCTCTGCTCCGCTCCGCTCTGAGACGCTCTGCTCTGAGACGCTCTGCTCCGCTCCGCTCTGAGACGCTCCGCTCTGAGAGTGCTCCGCTCAGAGACGCTCTGCTCTGAGACGCTCTGCTCCGCTCCGCTCTGAGACGCTCTGAGACGCTCCGCTCTGAGATGCTCTGCTCCGCTCCGCTCTGAGACGCTCCGCTCTGAGACGCTCTGCTCTGAGACGCTCTGCTCTGAGACGCTCTGAGACGCTCTGCTCCGCTCCGCTCTGAGACGCTCCGCTCTGAGACGCTCTGCTCCGCTCCGCTCTGAGATGCTCCGCTCCGCTCTGAGAGGCTCTGAGACGCTCCGCTCTGCTCTGAGACGCTCTGCTCCGCTCCGCTCTGAGACGCTCTGCTCCGCTCCGCTCTGAGATGCTCCGCTCTGCTCTGAGACGCTCTGCTCCGCTCCGCTCTGAGACGCTCTGCTCCGCTCCGCTCTGAGACGCTCCGCTCTGCTCTGAGACGCTCTGCTCTGAGACGCTCTGCTCCGCTCCGCTCTGAGACGCTCCGCTCTGCTCCGCTCCGCTCTGAGACGCTGTGCTCTGAGACGCTCTGCTCCGCTCCGCTCTGAGACGCTCTGCTCCGCTCTGCTCCGCTCCGCTCTGAGATGCTCCGCTCTGAGACGCTCTGCTCCACTCCGCTCTGAGACGCTCTGCTCCACTCCGCTCTGAGACGCTCCGCTCTGAGACGCTCTGCTACGCTCCGCTCTGCTCCGCTCCGCTCTGAGACGCTCTGCTCCGCTCCGCTCTGAGATGCTCCGCTCCGCTCTGAGATGCTCCGCTCTGAGGCGCTCCGCTCCGCTCTGCTCCGCTCCGCTCTGAGACGCTCTGCTCCGCTCTGCTCCGCTCTGAGACGCTCTGCTCTGCTCCGCTCCGCTCCGCTCTGAGACGCTCTGCTCCGCTCCGCTCTACTCCGCTCCGCTCTGAGACGCTCTGCTCCACTCCGCTCTGAGACGCTCCACTCCGCTCTGAGACGCTCCGCTCTGAGACGCTCTGCTACGCTCCGCTCTGCTCCGCTCCGCTCTGCTCCGCTCCGCTCTGAGACGCTCTGCTCCGCTCCGCTCTGAGATGCTCCGCTCCGCTCTGAGATGCTCCGCTCTGAGGCGCTCCGCTCCGCTCCGCTCTGAGACGCTCTGCTCCGCTCTGCTCCGCTCTGCTCCGCTCTGAGACGCTCTGAGACGCTCTGCTCCGCTCCGCTCCGCTCTGAGACGCTCTGCTCCGCTCCGCTCTGAGACGCTCTGCTCCGCTCCGCTCTGAGACGCTCCGCTCTGCTCTGAGACGCTCTGCTCCGCTCTGAGAGGCTCTGCTCCGCTCCGCTCTGAGACTTTCTGCTCTGCTCCGCTCCGCTCTGCTCCGCTCCGCTCTGAGACGCTCTGCTCCGCTCTGAGACGCTCCGCTCTGCTCCGCTCTGAGATGCTCCGCTGCTCCGCTCCGCTCTGAGATGCTCCGCTCTGCTCTGAGACGCTCTGCTCCGCTCCGCTCTGAGACGCTCTGCTCTGCTCCGCTCCGCTCTGAGACGCTCCGCTCTGAGACGCTCTGCTCCGCTCCGCTTTGAGATGCTCCGCTCCGCTTTGAGATGCTCCGCTCTGCTCTGAGACGCTCTGCTCCACTCCGCTCTGAGACGCTCTGCTCTGAGACGCTCTGCTCTGAGACGCTCCGCTCTGAGACGCTCTGCTCCGCTCCGCTCTGAGACGCTCTGCTCCGCTCCGCTCTGAGATGCTCCGCTCTGCTCTGAGACGCTCTGCTCCGCTCCGCTCTGAGACGCTCCGCTCTGCTCTGAGACGCTCTGCTCCGCCCCGCTCTGAGACGCTCTGCTCCGCTCCGCTCTGAGATGCTCCGCTCTGCTCTGAGACGCTCTGCTCCGCTCCGCTCTGAGACGCTCTGCTCTGAGACGCTCCGCTCAGCTCTGAGACGCTCTGCTCCGCTCTGAGACGCTCTGCTCCGCTCCGCTCTGAGATGCTCCGCTCTGCTCTGAGACGCTCTGCTCCGCTCCGCTCTGAGACGCTCTGCTCCGCTCCGCTCTGAGACGCTCTGCTCTGAGACGCTCTGCTCCGCTCCGCTCTGAGACGCTCTGCTCTGAGACGCTCCGCTCTGAGAGTGCTCCGCTCAGAGACGCTCTGCTCTGAGACGCTCTGCTCCGCTCCGCTCTGAGACGCTCTGAGACGTTCCGCTCTGAGATGCTCCGCTCTGCTCCGCTCCGCTCTGAGACGCTCTGCTCTGAGACGCTCTGCTCTGAGACGCTCTGAGACGCTCTGCTCCGCTCCGCTCTGAGACGCTCCGCTCTGAGACGCTCTGCTCCGCTCTGAGATGCTCCGCTCCGCTCTGAGAGGCTCTGAGACGCTCCGCTCTGCTCTGAGACGCTCTGCTCCGCTCCACTCTGAGACGCTCTGCTCCGCTCCGCTCTGAGATGCTCCGCTCTGCTCTGAGACGCTCTGCTCCGCTCTGAGACGCTCTGCTCCGCTCCGCTCTGCTCCGCTCCGCTCTGAGACGCTCCGCTCTGCTCTGAGACGCTCTGCTCCGCTCCGCTCTGCTCTGAGACGCTCTGAGACGCTCTGCGCCGCTCCGCTCTGAGACGCTCTGCTCCGCTCCGCTCTGAGACGCTCTGCTCTGAGACGCTCTGCTCCGCTCCGCTCTGAGACGCTCCGCTCTGAGAGTGCTCCGCTCAGAGACGCTCTGCTCTGAGACGCTCTGCTCCGCTCCGCTCTGAGACGCTCTGAGACGCTCCGCTCTGAGATGCTCCGCTCTGCTCCGCTCCGCTCTGAGACGCTCTGCTCTGAGACGCTCTGAGACGCTCTGCTCCGCTCCGCTCTGAGACGCTCCGCTCTGAGACGCTCTGCTCCGCTCCGCTCTGAGATGCTCCGCTCCGCTCTGAGATGCTCTGCTCTGAGACGCTCCGCTCCGCTCTGAGACGCTCCGCTCTGAGACGCTCTGCTCCGCTCCGCTCTGAGACGCTCCGCTCTGCTCCGCTCCGCTCTGAGACGCTCCGCTCTGCTCCGCTCCGCTCTGAGACGCTCTGCTCTGAGACGCTCTGCTCCGCTCCGCTCTGAGACGCTCTGCTCCGCTCTGCTCCGCTCCGCTCTGAGATGCTCCGCTCTGAGACGCTCTGCTCCACTCCGCTCTGAGACGCTCCGCTCTGAGACGCTCTGCTACGCTCCGCTCTGCTCCGCTCCGCTCTGAGACGCTCTGCTCCGCTCCGCTCTGAGACGCTCTTCTCCGCTCCGCTCTGAGACGCTCTGCTCTGAGACGCTCTGCTCCGCTCCGCTCTGAGACGCTCCGCTCTGAGAGTGCTCCGCTCAGAGACGCTCTGCTCTGAGACGCTCTGCTCCGCTCCGCTCTGAGACGCTCCGCTCTGAGATGCTCCGCTCTGCTCCGCTCCGCTCTGAGACGCTCCGCTCTGAGACGCTCCGCTCTGAGACGCTCTGCTCTGAGACGCTCTGCTCTGCTCCGCTCTGAGACGCTCTGCTCTGCTCCGCTCTGAGACGCTCCGCTCTGAGACGCTCTGCTCCGCTCCGCTCTGAGATGCTCCGCTCCGCTCTGAGAGGCTCTGAGACGCTCCGCTCTGCTCTGAGACGCTCTGCTCCGCTCCGCTCTGAGACGCTCTGCTCTGCTCCGCTCTGAGATGCTCCGCTCTGCTCTGAGACGCTCTGCTCCGCTCCGCTCTGAGACGCTCTGCTCCGCCCCGCTCTGAGACGCTCCGCTCTGCTCCACTCTGAGACGCTCTGCTCCGCTCCGCTCTGAGATGCTCCGCTCTGCTCTGAGACGCTCTGCTCCGCTCCGCTCCGCTCTGAGATGCTCCGCTCCGCTCTGAGAGGCTCCGCTCTGAGACGCTGAGCGGAGCATCTCAGAGCGGAGCGGAGCATCTCAGAGCGGAGCGGAGCAGAGCGTCTCAGAGCGGAGCGTCTCAGAGCAGAGCGTCTCAGACGCTCCGCTCCGCTCTGAGACGCTCCGCTCTGAGACGCTCTGCTCCGCTCCGCTCTGAGACGCTCTGCTCCGCTCCGCTCTGAGACGCTCCGCTCTGAGACGCTCTGCTCCGCTCCGCTCTGAGATGCTCCGCTCTGAGACGCTCTGCTCCGCTCCGCTCTGAGACGCTCTGCTCCGCTCCGCTCTGAGATGCTCCGCTCTGCTCTGAGACGCTCTGCTCCGCTCCGCTCTGAGACGCTCTGCTCCGCTCCGCTCTGAGACGCTCTGCTCTGCTCCGCTCCGCTCTG
Source organism: Gymnoscopelus microlampas (assembly GCF_963454915.1). NCBI lineage: Eukaryota > Metazoa > Chordata > Actinopteri > Myctophiformes > Myctophidae > Gymnoscopelus > Gymnoscopelus microlampas. The sequence continues at coordinate 21,805,155 of NC_139950.1, forward strand.
AGACGCTCCGCTCTGAGACGCTCTGCTCCGCTCCGCTTTGAGATGCTCCGCTCTGCTCTGAGACGCTCTGCTCCACTCCGCTCTGAGACGCTCTGCTCTGAGACGCTCCGCTCTGAGACGCTCTGCTCCGCTCCGCTCTGAGACGCTCTGCTCCGCTCCGCTCTGAGATGCTCCGCTCTGCTCTGAGACGCTCTGCTCCGCTCTGCTCTGAGACGCTCTGCTCCGCTCCGCTCTGAGACGCTCTGAGACGCTCCGCTCTGAGACGCTCCGCTCTGCTCCGCTCCGCTCCGCTCTGAGACGCTCTGCTCCGCTGCGCTCTGAGACGCTCTGCTCTGAGACGCTCTGCTCTGAGACGCTCTGCTCTGCTCCGTTCCGCTCTGAGACGCTCTGCTCTGAGACGCTCCGCTCTGAGACTTTCTGCTCTGAGACGCTCCGCTCTGAGACGCTCTGCTCTGAGACGCTCTGCTCCGCTCCGCTCTGAGACGCTCTGCTCGGCTCCGTTCTGAGACGCTCCGCTCTGCTCTGAGACGCTCTGCTCCGCTCCGCTCTGAGAGCCTCTGCTCCGCTCCGCTCTGAGATGCTCCGCTCTGAGACGCTCTGCTCCGCTCCGCTCTGAGACGCTCTGCTCCGCTCCGCTCTGAGATGCTCCGCTCTGCTCCGCTCCGCTCTGAGACGCTCTGCTCTGAGACGCTCTGAGACGCTCTGCTCCGCTCCGCTCTGAGACGCTCTGCTCCGCTCCGCTCTGAGATGCTCCGCTCTGCTCTGAGACGCTCTGCTCCGCTCCGCTCTGAGACGCTCCGCTCTGAGACGCTCTGCTCCGCTCCGCTCCACTCTGAGACGCTCCGCTCTGAGACGCTCTGCTCCGCTCTGCTCCGCTCCGCTCTGAGACGCTCTGCTCCGCTCCGCTCTGAGACGCTCCGCTCTGAGACGCTCTGCTCCGCTCCGCTCTGAGACGCTCCGCTCTGAGACGCTCTGCTCCGCTCCGCTCTGAGACGCTCTGAGATAATCCGCTCTGCTCCACTCCGCTCTGAGACGCTCTGCTCTGAGACGCTCTGCTCCGCTCCGCTCTGAGACGCTCCGTTCTGAGACGCTCTGCTCCGCTCCGCTCTGAGATGCTCCGCTCTGCTCTGAGACGCTCTGCTCCGCTCCGCTCTGAGACGCTCCGCTCTGAGACGCTCTGCTCCGCTCCGCTCCACTCTGAGACGCTCCGCTCTGAGACGCTCTGCTCCGCTCCGCTCTGAGACGCTCTGCTCCGCTCCGTTCTGAGACGCTCCGCTCTGCTCTGAGACGCTCTGCTCCGCTCCGCTCTGAGAGGCTCTGCTCCGCTCCGCTCTGAGATGCTCTGCTCTGCTCTGAGACGCTCTGCTCCGCTCCGCTCTGAGACGCTCTGCTCCGCTCCGCTCTGAGATGCTCCGCTCTGCTCTGAGACGCTCTGCTCCGCTCCGCTCTGAGACGCTCTGCTCCGCTCCGCTCTGAGATGCTCCGCTCTGCTCTGAGACGCTCTGCTCCGCTCCGCTCTGAGACGCTCTGAGAGGCTCTGAGACGCTCCGCTCTGCTCTGAGACGCTCTGCTCCGCTCCGCTCTGAGACGCTCTGCTCCGCTCCGCTCTGAGATGCTCCGCTCCACTCCGCTCTGAGACGCTCCGCTCTGAGACGCTCTGCTACGCTCCGCTCTGCTCCGCTCCGCTCTGAGACGCTCTGCTCCGCTCCGCTTTGAGACGCTCTGCTCCGCTCCGCTCTGAGACGCTCTGCTCTGAGACGCTCTGCTCCGCTCCGCTCTGAGACTTTCCGCTTTGAGAGTGCTCCGCTCAGAGACGCTCTGCTCTGAGACGCTCTGCTCCGCTCCGCTCTGAGACGCTCTGAGACGCTCCGCTCTGAGATGCTCCGCTCTGCTCCGCTCCGCTCTGTTCCGCTCCGCTCTGAGACGCTCTGCTCTGAGACGCTCTGCTCTGAGACGCTCTGAGACGCTCTGCTCCGCTCTGAGACGCTCCGCTCCGCTCCGCTCTGAGATGCTCCGCTCTGCTCTGAGACGCTCTGCTCCGCTCCGCTCTGAGACGCTCTGAGACGCTCTGAGACGCTCTGAGACGCTCCGCTCTGAGATGCTCCGCTCTGCTCCGCTCCGCTCTGAGACGCTCTGAGACGCTGCGCTCTGAGACGCTCTGCTCTGAGACGCTCCGCTCTGAGACGCTCTGCTCTGAGACGCTCCGCTCTGAGACGCTCTGCTCTGAGACGCTCCGCTCTGAGACTTTCTGCTCTGAGACGCTCCGCTCTGAGACGCTCTGCTCTGAGACGCTCTGCTCCGCTCCGCTCTGAGACGCTCTGCTCCGCTCCACTCTGAGACGCTCTGCTCCGCTCTGAGATGCTCCGCTCTGCTCTGAGACGCTCTGCTCCGCTCCGCTCTGAGACGCTCCGCTCTGCTCCGCTCCGCTCTGAGACGCTCTGCTCCGCTCTGCTCCGCTCCGCTCTGAGATGCTCCGCTCTGCTCCGCTCCGCTCTGAGATGCTCCGCTCTGCTCCGCTCCGCTCTGAGATGCTCCGCTCTGCTCTGAGACGCTCTGCTCCGCTCCGCTCTGAGACGCTCCGCTCTGAGATGCTCCGCTCTGCTCCGCTCCGCTCTGAGATGCTCCGCTCTGCTCTGAGACGCTCTGCTCCGCTCCGCTCTGCTCCGCTCCGCTCTGAGACGCTCCGCTCTGCTCCGCTCCGCTCTGAGACGCTCTGCTCCGCTCTGCTCCGCTCCGCTCTGAGATGCTCTGCTCCGCTCCGCTCCGCTCCGCTCTGAGACGCTCTGCTCTGAGACGCTCTGCTCCGCTCCGCTCTGAGACGCTCTGCTCCGCTCCGTTCTGAGACGCTCCGCTCTGCTCTGAGACGCTCTGCTCTGAGACGCTCCGCTCTGAGACGCTCTGCTCCGCTCCGCTCTGAGACGCTCCGCTCTGAGACGCTCCGCTCTGAGACGCTCTGCTCCGCTCCGCTCTGAGACGCTCTGCTCCGCTCCGCTCCGAGATGCTCCGCTCTGCTCCGCTCTGAGACGCTCTGCTCTGAGACGCTCTGAGACGCTCTGCTCCGCTCTGCTCCGCTCCGCTCTGAGACGCTCCGCTCTGAGACGCTCTGCTCCGCTCCGCTCTGAGATGCTCCGCTCTGCTCTGAGACGCTCTGCTCCGCTCCGCTCTGAGACGCTCTGCTCCGCTCCGCTCTGAGAGGCTCTGCTCCGCTCCGCTCTGAGATGCTCCGCTCTGCTCTGAGACGCTCTGCTCCGCTCCGCTCTGAGACGCTCTGCTCCGCTCCGCTTTGAGATGCTCCGCTCTGCTCTGAGACGCTCTGCTCCGCTCCGCTCTGAGACGCTCTGAGAGGCTCTGAGACGCTCCGCTCTGCTCTGAGACGCTCTGTTCCGCTCCACTCTGAGACGCTCTGCTCCGCTCCGCTCTGAGATGCTCCGCTCTGCTCTGAGACGCTCTGCTCCGCTCCGCTCTGCTCTGCTCCGCTCCGCTCTGAGACGCTCCGCTCTGAGACGCTCTGCTCCGCTCCGCTTTGAGATGCTCCGCTCTGCTCTGAGACGCTCCGCTCTGAGACGCTCTGCTCCGCTCCGCTCTGAGACGCTCTGCTCCGCTCCGCTCTGAGATGCTCCGCTCTGCTCTGAGACGCTCTGCTCCGCTCCGCTCTGAGACGCTCCGCTCTGAGACGCTCTGCTCCGCTCCGCTCTGAGATGCTCCGCTCTGCTCCGCTCTGCTCTGAGACGCTCTGCTCCGCTCCGCTCTGAGACGCTCTGCTCTGCTCCGCTCCGCTCTGAGACGCTCTGCTCCGCTCCGCTTTGAGATGCTCCGCTCTGCTCTGAGACGCTCTGCTCCACTCCGCTCTGAGACGCTCCGCTCCGCTCTGAGACGCTCCGCTCTGAGACGCTCTGCTCCGCTCCGCTTTGAGATGCTCCGCTCTGCTCTGAGACGCTCTGCTCCGCTCCGCTCTGAGACGCTCTGCTCCGCTCCGCTCTGAGATGCTCCGCTCTGCTCTGAGACGCTCTGCTCCGCTCCGCTCTGAGACGCTCCGCTCTGCTCTGAGACGCTCTGCTCCGCTCCGCTCTGAGACGCTCTGCTCCGCTCCGCTCTGAGATGCTCCGCTCTGCTCTGAGACGCTCTGAGAGGGGCTCTGAGACGCTCCGCTCTGCTCTGAGACGCTCTGTTCCGCTTCTCTGAGACGCTCTGAGACGCTCTGCTCCGCTCTGAGACGCTCCGCTCTGAGACGCTCTGCTCCGCTCCGCTCTGAGATGCTCCGCTCCGCTCTGAGAGGCTCTGAGACGCTCCGCTCTGCTCTGAGACGCTCTGCTCCGCTCCACTCTGAGACGCTCTGCTCCGCTCCGCTCTGAGACGCTCTGCTCCGCTCCGCTCTGAGACGCTCTGCTCCGCTCCGCTCTGAGATGCTCCGCTCTGCTCTGAGACGCTCTGCTCCGCTCCGCTCTGAGACGCTCTGAGACGCTCTGAGACGCTCCGCTCTGAGATGCTCCGCTCTGCTCCGCTCCGCTCTGAGACGCTCTGCTCCGCTGCGCTCTGAGACGCTCTGCTCTGAGACGCTCTGCTCTGAGACGCTCTGCTCTGCTCCGCTCCGCTCTGAGACGCTCTGCTCTGAGACGCTCCGCTCTGAGACTTTCTGCTCTGAGACGCTCCGCTCTGAGACGCTCTGCTCTGAGACGTTCTGCTCCGCTCCGCTCTGAGACGCTCTGAGACGCTCTGCTCCGCTCCGCTCTGAGACGCTCTGCTCCGCTCCACTCTGAGACGCTCTGCTCCGCTCCGCTCTGATATGCTCCGCTCTGCTCTGAGACGCTCTGCTCCGCTCCGCTCTGAGACGCTCTGCTCTGCTCCGCTCCGCTCTGAGACGCTCTGCTCCGCTGCGCTCTGAGACGCTCTGCTCTGAGACACTCTGCTCTGAGACGCTCTAATCTGAGACGCTCTGCTCTGCTCCGCTCCGCTCTGAGACGCTCTGCTCTGAGACGCTCCGCTCTGAGACTTTCTGCTCTGAGACGCTCCGCTCTGAGACGCTCTGCTCCGCTCCGCTCTGAGACGCTCCGCTCTGAGACGCTCTGCTCCGCTCCGCTCTGAGACGCTCCGCTCTGAGACGCTCTGCTCCGCTCCGCTCTGAGACGCTCTGCTCTGCTCTGAGACGCTCTGCTCTGAGACGCTCTGCTCCGCTCCGCTCTGAGACGCTCCGCTCTGAGACGCTCTGCTCCGCTCCGCTCTGAGACGCTCCGCTCTGAGACGCTCTGCTCCGCTCCGCTCTGAGACGCTCTGCTCCGCTCCGCTCTGAGACGCTCCGCTCTGAGACGCTCTGCTCCGCTCCGCTCTGAGACGCTCTGCTCTGCTCTGAGACGCTCTGCTCTGAGACGCTCTGCTCCGCTCCGCTCTGAGACGCTCCGCTCTGAGACGCTCTGCTCCGCTCCGCTCTGAGACGCTCTGCTCCGCTCTGCTCTGAGATGCTCCGCTCTGCTCCGCTCCGCTCTGAGACGCTCCGCTCTGAGACGCTCTGAGAGGCTCTGAGACGCTCCGCTCTGCTCTGAGACGCTCTGTTCCGCTCCACTCTGAGACGCTCTGCTCTGCTCCGCTCTGAGATGCTCCGCTCTGCTCTGAGACGCTCTGCTCCGCTCCGCTCTGCTCTGCTCCGCTCCGCTCTGAGACGCTCCGCTCTGAGACGCTCTGCTCCGCTCCGCTTTGAGATGCTCCGCTCTGCTCTGAGACGCTCCGCTCTGAGACGCTCTGCTCCGCTCCGCTCTGAGATGCTCCGCTCTGCTCTGAGACGCTCCGCTCTGAGACGCTCCGCTCTGCTCTGAGACGCTCTGCTCCGCTCCGCTCTGAGACGCTCTGCTCCGCTCCGCTCTGAGACGCTCCGCTCAGCTCTGAGACGCTCTGCTCCGCTCCGCTCTGAGACGCTCTGAGAGGCTCTGAGACGCTCCGCTCTGATCTGAGACGCTCTGCTCCGCTCCACTCTGAGACGCTCTGCTCCGCTCCGCTCTGAGATGCTCCACTCTGCTCTGAGACGCTCTGCTCCGCTCCGCTCTGAGACGCTCCGCTCCGCTCTGAGACGTTCCGCTCTGAGACGCTCTGAGACGCTCTGCTCCGCTCCGCTCTGAGACGCTCCGCTCTGAGACGCTCTGCTCCGCTCCGCTCTGCTCCGCTCCGCTCTGAGACGCTCCGCTCTGAGACGCTCTGCTCCGCTCCGCTCTGAGACGCTCTGCTCCGCTCTGCTCTGAGATGCTCCGCTCCGCTCTGAGACGCTCTGCTCCGCTCCGCTCTGAGACGCTCCGCTCTGAGACGCTCTGCTCCGCTCCGCTCTGAGACGCTCTGCTCTGCTCTGAGACGCTCTGCTCTGAGACGCTCTGCTCCGCTCCGCTCTGAGACGCTCCGCTCTGAGACGCTCTGCTCCGCTCCGCTCTGAGACGCTCCGCTCTGAGACGCTCTGCTCCGCTCCGCTCTGAGACGCTCTGCTCCGCTCCGCTCTGAGATGCTCCGCTCTGCTCCGCTCCGCTCTGAGACGCTCCGCTCTGAGACGCTCTGAGAGGCTCTGAGACGCTCCGCTCTGCTCTGAGACGCTCTGAGACGCTCTGCTCCGCTCCGCTCTGAGACGCTCCGCTCTGAGACGCTCTGCTCCGCTCCGCTCTGAGACGCTCCGCTCTGAGACGCTCTGCTCCGCTCCGCTCTGAGACGCTCTGCTCTGCTCTGAGACGCTCTGCTCTGAGACGCTCTGCTCCGCTCCGCTCTGAGACGCTCCGCTCTGAGACGCTCTGCTCCGCTCCGCTCTGAGACGCTCCGCTCTGAGACGCTCTGCTCCGCTCCGCTCTGAGACGCTCTGCTCCGCTCTGCTCTGAGATGCTCCGCTCTGCTCCGCTCCGCTCTGAGACGCTCCGCTCTGAGACGCTCTGAGAGGCTCTGAGACGCTCCGCTCTGCTCTGAGACGCTCTGTTCCGCTCCACTCTGAGACGCTCTGCTCCGCTCTGCTCCGCTCCGCTCTGAGATGCTCCGCTCTGCTCTGAGACGCTCTGCTCCGCTCCGCTCTGCTCTGCTCCGCTCCGCTCTGAGACGCTCCGCTCTGAGACGCTCTGCTCCGCTCCGCTTTGAGATGCTCCGCTCTGCTCTGAGACGCTCCGCTCTGAGACGCTCTGCTCCGCTCCGCTCTGAGACGCTCTGCTCCGCTCCGCTCTGAGATGCTCCGCTCTGCTCTGAGACGCTCTGCTCCGCTCCGCTCTGAGACGCTCCGCTCTGCTCTGAGACGCTCTGCTCCGCTCCGCTCTGAGACGCTCTGCTCCGCTCCGCTCTGAGACGCTCCGCTCAGCTCTGAGACGCTCTGCTCCGCTCCGCTCTGAGACGCTCTGAGAGGCTCTGAGACGCTCCGCTCTGATCTGAGACGCTCTAATCCGCTCCGCTCTGAGACGCTCCGCTCTGCTCTGAGACGCTCTGCTCTGAGACGCTCTGCTCTGCTCCGCTCTGAGACGCTCCGCTCTGAGACGCTCCGCTCTGAGACGCTCTGCTCCGCTCCGCTCTGAGATGCTCCGCTCTGCTCTGAGACGCTCTGCTCCGCTCCACTCTGAGACGCTCTGCTCCGCTCCGCTCTGAGACGCTCTGCTCCGCTCCGCTCCGCTCTGAGACGCTCCGTTCTGAGACGCTCTGCTCCGCTCCGCTCTGAGACGCTCCGCTCTGAGACGCTCCGCTCTGAGACGCTCTGCTCCGCTCCGCTCTGAGACGCTCTGCTCCGCTCCGCTCTGAGACGCTCTGCTCCGCTCCGCTCTGAGACGCTCCGCTCTGAGACGCTCTGCTCCGCTCCGTTCTGAGACGCTCCGCTCTGTTCTGAGACGCTCTGCTCCGCTCCGCTCTGAGAGGCTCTGCTCCGCTCCGCTCTGAGATGCTCCGCTCTGCTCTGAGACGCTCTGCTCCGCTCCGCTCTGAGACGCTCTGCTCCGCTCCGCTCTGAGATGCTCCGCTCTGCTCTGAGACGCTCTGCTCCGCTCCGCTCTGAGACGCTCTGCTCCGCTCCGCTCTGATATGCTCCGCTCTGCTCTGAGACGCTCTGCTCCGCTCCGCTCCGCTCTGAGACGCTCTGCTCTGCTCCGCTCCGCTCTGAGACGCTCTGCTCCGCTCCGCTCTGAGACGCTCTGCTCCGCTCCGCTCTGAGATGCTCCGCTCCGCTCTGAGAGGCTCTGAGACGCTCCGCTCTGCTCTGAGACGCTCTGCTCCGCTCCACTCTGAGACGCTCTGCTCCGCTCCGCTCTGAGACGCTCTGCTCCGCTCCGCTCCGCTCTGAGACGCTCCGTTCTGAGACGCTCTGCTCCGCTCCGCTCTGAGACGCTCTGCTCCGCTCCGCTCTGAGACGCTCCGCTCTGAGACGCTCTGCTCCGCTCCGCTCTGAGACGCTCCGCTCTGAGACGCTCTGCTCCGCTCCGCTCTGAGACGCTCCGCTCTGTTCTGAGACGCTCTGCTCCGCTCCGCTCTGAGAGGCTCTGCTCCGCTCCGCTCTGAGATGCTCCGCTCTGCTCTGAGACGCTCTGCTCCGCTCCGCTCTGAGACGCTCTGCTCCGCTCCGCTCTGAGATGCTCCGCTCTGCTCTGAGACGCTCTGCTCCGCTCCGCTCTGAGATGCTCCGCTCCACTCCGCTCTGAGACGCTCCGCTCTGAGACGCTCTGCTACGCTCCGCTCTGCTCCGCTCCGCTCTGAGACGCTCTGCTCCGCTCCGCTTTGAGACGCTCTGCTCCGCTCCGCTCTGAGACGCTCTGCTCTGAGACGCTCTGCTCCGCTCCGCTCTGAGACTTTCCGCTCTGAGAGTGCTCCGCTCAGAGACGCTCTGCTCTGAGACGCTCTGAGACGCTCTGAGACGCTCCGCTCTGAGATGCTCCGCTCTGCTCCGCTCCGCTCTGCTCCGCTCCGCTCTGCTCCGCTCCGCTCTGAGACGCTCCGCTCTGAGACGCTCCGCTCTGAGACGCTCTGCTCTGAGACGCTCTGAGACGCTCTGCTCCGCTCCGCTCTGAGACGCTCCGCTCCGCTCCGCTCCGCTCCGCTCCGCTCTGAGATGCTCCGCTCTGCTCTGAGACGCTCTGCTCCGCTCCGCTCTGAGACGCTCTGAGACGCTCTGAGACGCTCCGCTCTGAGATGCTCCGCTCCGCTCTGAGATGCTCCGCTCCGCTCTGAGACGCTCTGCTCCGCTGCGCTCTGAGACGCTCTGCTCTGAGACGCTCCGCTCTGAGACGTTCTGCTCTGAGACGCTCCGCTCTGAGACTTTCTGCTCTGAGACGCTCCGCTCTGAGACGCTCTGCTCTGAGACGCTCTGCTCCGCTCCGCTCTGAGACGCTCTGCTCCGCTCCACTCTGAGACGCTCTGCTCCGCTCCGCTCTGAGATGCTCCGCTCTGCTCTGAGACGCTCTGCTCCGCTCCGCTCTGAGACGCTCCGCTCTGCTCCGCTCCGCTCTGAGACGCTCTGCTCCGCTCTGCTCCGCTCCGCTCTGAGATGCTCCGCTCTGCTCCGCTCTGCTCCGCTCTGAGATGCTCCGCTCTGCTCTGAGACGCTCTGCTCCGCTCCGCTCTGAGACGCTCCGCTCTGAGATGCTCCGCTCTGCTCCGCTCCGCTCTGAGACGCTCCGCTCTGCTCCGCTCCGCTCTGAGACGCTCTGCTCCGCTCTGCTCCGCTCCGCTCTGAGATGCTCCGCTCCGCTCCGCTCCGCTCTGAGACGCTCTGCTCTGAGACGCTCTGCTCCGCTCCGCTCTGAGACGCTCTGCTCCGCTCCGTTCTGAGACGCTCCGCTCTGCTCTGAGACGCTCTGCTCTGAGACGCTCCGCTCTGAGACGCTCCGCTCTGAGACGCTCTGCTCCGCTCCGCTCTGAGACGCTCTGCTCCGCTCCGCTCTGAGATGCTCCGCTCTGCTCCGCTCCGCTCCGCTCTGCTCCGCTCCGCTCTGAGACGCTCTGCTCTGAGACGCTCTGAGACGCTCTGCTCCGCTCCGCTCTGAGACGCTCCGCTCTGAGACGCTCTGCACCGCTCCGCTCTGAGATGCTCCGCTCTGCTCTGAGACGCTCTGCTCCGCTCCGCTCTGAGACGCTCTGCTCCGCTCCGCTCTGAGAGGCTCTGCTCCGCTCCGCTCTGAGATGTTCCGCTCTGCTCTGAGACGCGCTCCGCTCTGAGACGCTCTGCTCCGCTCCGCTCTGAGATGCTCCGCTCTGCTCTGAGACGCTCTGCTCCGCTCCGCTCTGAGACGCTCTGCTCCGCTCCGCTCTGAGATGCTCCGCTCTGCTCTGAGACGCTCTGCTCCGCTCCGCTCTGAGACGCTCTGAGAGGCTCTGAGACGCTCCGCTCTGCTCTGAGACGCTCTGTTCCGCTCCACTCTGAGACGCTCTGCTCCGCTCCGCTCTGAGATGCTCCGCTCTGCTCTGAGACGCTCTGCTCCGCTCCGCTCCACTCTGAGACGCTCTGCTCCGCTCCGCTCTGAGATGCTCCGCTCTGCTCTGAGACGCTCTGCTCCGCTCCGCTCCGCTCTGCTCCGCTCCGCTTTGAGATGCTCCGCTCTGCTCTGAGACGCTCCGCTCTGAGACGCTCTGCTCCACTCCGCTCTGAGACGCTCTGCTCCGCTCCGCTCTGAGATGCTCCGCTCTGCTCTGAGACGCTCTGCTCCGCTCCGCTCTGAGACGCTCCGCTCTGAGACGCTCTGCTCCGCTCCGCTCTGAGATGCTCCGCTCTGCTCTGAGACGCTCTGCTCCGCTCCGCTCTGAGACGCTCTGCTCCGCTCCGCTCTGAGACGCTCTGCTCTGCTCCGCTCCGCTCTGAGACGCTCCGCTCTGAGACGCTCCGCTTTGAGATGCTCCGCTCTGCTCTGAGACGCTCTGCTCCACTCCGCTCTGAGACGCTCCGCTCTGCTCTGCTCCGCTCCGCTCTGAGACGCTCCGCTCTGAGACGCTCTGCTCCGCTCCGCTTTGAGATGCTCCGCTCTGCTCTGAGACGCTCTGCTCCGCTCCGCTCTGAGACGCTCCGCTCTGCTCTGAGACGCTCTGCTCCGCTCCGCTCTGAGACGCTCTGCTCCGCTCCGCTCTGAGAGGCTCTGCTCCGCTCCGCTCTGAGATGCTCCGCTCTGCTCTGAGACGCTCTGCTCCGCTCCGCTCTGAGACGCTCTGCTCCGCTCCGCTCTGAGATGCTCCGCTCTGCTCTGAGACGCTCTGCTCCGCTCCGCTCTGAGACGCTCTGCTCCGCTCCGCTCTGAGATGCTCCGCTCTGCTCTGAGACGCTCTGCTCCGCTCCGCTCTGAGACGCTCTGAGAGGCTCTGAGACGCTCCGCTCTGCTCTGAGACGCTCTGTTCCGCTCCACTCTGAGACGCTCTGCTCCGCTCCGCTCTGAGATGCTCCGCTCTGCTCTGAGACGCTCTGCTCCGCTCCGCTCTGCTCTGCTCCGCTCCGCTCTGAGACGCTCCGCTCTGAGACGCTCTGCTCCGCTCCGCTTTGAGATGCTCCGCTCTGCTCTGAGAGTCTCCGCTCTGCTCTGAGACGCTCTGCTCCGCTCCGCTCTGAGACGCTCTGAGACGCTCTGCTCCGCTCCGCTCTGAGACGCTCTGCTCCGCTCCGCTCTGAGACGCTCCGCTCTGCTCTGAGACGCTCTGCTCTGAGACGCTCTGCTCTGCTCCGCTCTGCTCTGAGACGCTCTGCTCTGCTCCGCTCTGAGACGCTCCGCTCTGAGACGCTCTGCTCCGCTCCGCTCTGAGATGCTCCGCTCCGCTCTGAGAGGCTCTGAGACGCTCCGCTCTGAGACGCTCTGCTCCGCTCCACTCTGAGACGCTCTGCTCCGCTCCGCTCTGAGACGCTCTGCTCCGCTCCGCTCTGAGACGCTCTGCTCCGCTCCGCTCTGAGATGCTCCGCTCTGCTCTGAGACGCTCTGCTCCGCTCCGCTCTGAGACGCTCTGAGACGCTCTGAGACGCTCCGCTCTGAGATGCTCCGCTCTGCTCCGCTCCGCTCTGAGACGCTCTGCTCCGCTGCGCTCTGAGACGCTCTGCTCTGAGACGCTCTGCTCTGAGACGCTCTGCTCTGCTCCGCTCCGCTCTGAGACGCTCTGCTCTGAGACGCTCCGCTCTGAGACTTTCTGCTCTGAGACGCTCCGCTCTGAGACGCTCTGCTCTGAGACGCTCTGCTCCGCTCCGCTCTGAGACGCTCTGCTCCGCTCCACTCTGAGACGCTCTGCTCCGCTCCACTCTGAGACGCTCTGCTCCGCTCCGCTCTGATATGCTCCGCTCTGCTCTGAGACGCTCTGCTCCGCTCCGCTCTGAGACGCTCTGCTCTGCTCCGCTCCGCTCTGAGACGCTCTGCTCCGCTGCGCTCTGAGACGCTCTGCTCTGAGACACTCTGCTCTGAGACGCTCTAATCTGAGACGCTCTGCTCTGCTCCGCTCCGCTCTGAGACGCTCTGCTCTGAGACGCTCCGCTCTGAGACTTTCTGCTCTGAGACGCTCCGCTCTGAGACGCTCTGCTCCGCTCCGCTCTGAGACGCTCCGCTCTGAGACGCTCTGCTCCGCTCCGCTCTGAGACGCTCCGCTCTGAGACGCTCCGCTCTGAGACGCTCTGCTCCGCTCCGCTCTGAGACGCTCTGCTCTGCTCTGAGACGCTCTGCTCTGAGACGCTCTGCTCCGCTCCGCTCTGAGACGCTCCGCTCTGAGACGCTCTGCTCCGCTCCGCTCTGAGACGCTCCGCTCTGAGACGCTCTGCTCCGCTCCGCTCTGAGACGCTCTGCTCCGCTCCGCTCTGAGATGCTCCGCTCTGCTCCGCTCCGCTCTGAGACGCTCCGCTCTGAGACGCTCTGAGAGGCTCTGAGACGCTCCGCTCTGCTCTGAGACGCTCTGAGACGCTCTGCTCCGCTCCGCTCTGAGACGCTCCGCTCTGAGACGCTCTGCTCCGCTCCGCTCTGAGACGCTCCGCTCTGAGACGCTCTGCTCCGCTCCGCTCTGAGACGCTCTGCTCTGCTCTGAGACGCTCTGCTCTGAGACGCTCTGCTCCGCTCCGCTCTGAGACGCTCCGCTCTGAGACGCTCTGCTCCGCTCCGCTCTGCTCCGCTCCGCTCTGAGACGCTCCGCTCTGAGACGCTCTGCTCCGCTCCGCTCTGAGACGCTCTGCTCCGCTCTGCTCTGAGATGCTCCGCTCTGCTCCGCTCCGCTCTGAGACGCTCCGCTCTGAGACGCTCTGAGAGGCTCTGAGACGCTCCGCTCTGCTCTGAGACGCTCTGTTCCGCTCCACTCTGAGACGCTCTGCTCCGCTCCGCTCTGAGATGCTCCGCTCTGCTCTGAGACGCTCTGCTCCGCTCCGCTCTGCTCTGCTCCGCTCCGCTCTGAGACGCTCCGCTCTGAGACGCTCTGCTCCGCTCCGCTTTGAGATGCTCCGCTCTGCTCTGAGACGCTCCGCTCTGAGACGCTCTGCTCCGCTCCGCTCTGAGACGCTCTGCTCCGCTCCGCTCTGAGATGCTCCGCTCTGCTCTGAGACGCTCTGCTCCGCTCCGCTCTGAGACGCTCCGCTCTGCTCTGAGACGCTCTGCTCCGCTCCGCTCTGAGACGCTCTGCTCCGCTCCGCTCTGAGACGCTCCGCTCAGCTCTGAGACGCTCTGCTCCGCTCCGCTCTGAGACGCTCTGAGAGGCTCTGAGACGCTCCGCTCTGATCTGAGACGCTCTGCTCCGCTCCGCTCTGAGATGCTCCACTCTGCTCTGAGACGCTCTGCTCCGCTCCGCTCTGAGACGCTCCGCTCCGCTCTGAGACGCTCTGAGACGCTCTGCTCCGCTCCGCTCTGAGATGCTCCACTCTGCTCTGAGACGCTCTGCTCCGCTCCGCTCTGAGACGCTCCGCTCCGCTCTGAGACGCTCCGCTCTGAGACGCTCTGAGACGCTCTGCTCCGCTCCGCTCTGAGACGCTCCGCTCTGAGACGCTCTGCTCCGCTCCGCTCTGCTCCGCTCCGCTCTGAGACGCTCCGCTCTGAGACGCTCTGCTCCGCTCCGCTCTGAGACGCTCTGCTCCGCTCTGCTCTGAGATGCTCCGCTCTGCTCCGCTCCGCTCTGAGACGCTCCGCTCTGAGACGCTCTGAGAGGCTCTGAGACGCTCCGCTCTGCTCTGAGACGCTCTGTTCCGCTCCACTCTGAGACGCTCTGCTCCGCTCCGCTCTGAGATGCTCCGCTCTGCTCTGAGACGCTCTGCTCCGCTCCGCTCTGCTCTGCGAGACGCTCTGCTCCGCTCCGCTCTGAGATGCTCCACTCTGCTCTGAGACGCTCTGCTCCGCTCCGCTCTGAGACGCTCCGCTCCGCTCTGAGACGCTCCGCTCTGAGACGCTCCGCTCTGAGACGCTCCGCTCTGAGACGCTCTGAGACGCTCTGCTCCGCTCCGCTTTGAGATGCTCCGCTCTGCTCTGAGACGCTCCGCTCTGAGACGCTCTGCTCCGCTCCGCTCTGAGACGCTCTAATCCGCTCCGCTCTGAGACGCTCCGCTCTGCTCTGAGACGCTCTGCTCTGAGACGCTCTGCTCTGAGACGCTCTGCTCTGCTCCGCTCTGAGACGCTCCGCTCTGAGACGCTCTGCTCCGCTCCGCTCTGAGATGCTCCGCTCCGCTCTGAGAGGCTCTGAGACGCTCCGCTCTGCTCTGAGACGCTCTGCTCCGCTCCACTCTGAGACGCTCTGCTCCGCTCCGCTCTGAGACGCTCTGCTCCGCTCCGCTCCGCTCTGAGACGCTCCGTTCTGAGACGCTCTGCTCCGCTCCGCTCTGAGACGCTCTGCTCCGCTCCGCTCTGAGACGCTCCGCTCTGAGACGCTCTGCTCCGCTCCGCTCTGAGACGCTCCGCTCTGAGACGCTCTGCTCCGCTCCGCTCTGAGACGCTCCGCTCTGAGACGCTCTGCTCCGCTCCGTTCTGAGACGCTCCGCTCTGTTCTGAGACGCTCCGCTCTGCTCCGCTCCGCTCTGAGACGCTCTGCTCCGCTCCGCTCTGAGATGCTCCGCTCTGCTCTGAGACGCTCTGCTCCGCTCCGCTCTGAGACGCTCCGCTCTGCTCTGAGACGCTCTGCTCCGCTCCGCTCTGAGACGCTCTGCTCCGCTCCGCTCTGAGATGCTCCGCTCTGCTCTGAGACGCTCTGCTCCGCTCTGAGACGCTCTGCTCCGCTCCGCTCTGAGATGCTCCGCTCTGCTATGAGACGCTCTGCTCCGCTCCGCTCTGAGACGCTCTGCTCCGCTCCGCTCTGAGATGCTCCGCTCTGCTCTGAGACGCTCTGCTCTGCTCCGCTCTGAGACGCTCCGCTCAGCTCTGAGACGCTCTGCTCCGCTCCGCTCTGAGACGCTCTGAGAGGCTGAGACGCTCCGCTCTGATCTGAGACGCTCTGCTCCGCTCCACTCTGAGACGCTCTGCTCCGCTCCGCTCTGAGATGCTCCGCTCTGCTCTGAGACGCTCTGCTCCGCTCCGCTCTGCTCTGCTCTGCTCCGCTCCGCTCTGAGACGCTCTGCTCCGCTCCCTTTTGAGATGCTCCGCTCTGCTCTGAGACGCTCCGCTCTGAGACGCTCTGCTCCGCTCCGCTCTGAGACGCTCTGCTCCGCTCCGCTCTGAGATGCTCCGCTCTGCTCTGAGACGCTCTGCTCCGCTCCGCTCTGAGACGCTCTGGTCCGATCCGCTCTGAGATGCACCGCTCTGCTCTGAGACGCTCTGCTCCGCTCCGCTCTGAGACGCTCTGCTCTGCTCCGCTCTGAGACGCTCCGCTCAGCTCTGAGACGCTCTGCTCTGCTCCGCTCTGAGACGCTCCGCTCTGAGACGCTGTGCTCCGCTCCGCTCCGCTCTGAGACGCTCCGCTCTGCTCTGAAACGCTCTGCTCCGCTCCACTCTGAGACGCTCTGCTCCGCTCCGCTCTGAGACGCTCTGCTCCGCTCCGCTCCGCTCTGAGACGCTCCGCTCTGAGACGCTCTGAGACGCTCCGCTCTGAGACGCTCTGCTCCGCTCCGCTCTGAGACGCTCCGCTCTGAGACGCTCCGCTCTGAGACGCTCTGCTCCGCTCCGCTCTGAGACGCTCCGCTCTGAGACGCTCTGCTCCGCTCCGTTCTGAGACGCTCCGCTCTGTTCTGAGACGCTCTGCTCCGCTCCGCTCTGAGAGGCTCTGCTCCGCTCCGCTCTGAGATGCTCCGCTCTGCTCTGAGACGCTCCGCTCTGCTCAGAGACGCTCTGCTCCGCTCCGCTCTGAGACGCTCTGCTCCGCTCCGCTCTGAGATGCTCCGCTCTGCTCTGAGACGCTCTGCTCCGCTCCGCTCTGAGACGCTCTGCTCCGCTCCGCTCTGATATGCTCCGCTCTGCTCTGAGACGCTCTGCTCCGCTCCGCTCTGAGACGCTCTGCTCTGCTCCGCTCCGCTCTGAGACGCTCTGCTCCGCTGCGCTCTGAGACGCTCTGCTCTGAGACGCTCTAATCTGAGACGCTCTGCTCTGCTCCGCTCCGCTCTGAGACGCTCTGCTCTGAGACGCTCCGCTCTGAGACTTTCTGCTCTGAGACGCTCCGCTCTGAGACGCTCTGCTCTGAGACGCTCTGCTCCGCTCAGCTCTGAGACGCTCTACTCCGCTCCGTTCTGAGACGCTCCGCTCTGCTCTGAGACGCTCTGCTCCGCTCCGCTCTGAGAGCCTCTGCTCCGCTCCGCTCTGAGATGCTCCGCTCTGAGATGCTCCGCTCTGAGACGCTCTGCTCCGCTCCGCTCTGCTCCGCTCCGCTCTGAGATGCTCCGCTCTGCTCCGCTCCGCTCTGAGACGCTCTGCTCTGAGACGCTCTGAGACGCTCTGCTCCGCTCCGCTCTGAGACGCTCCGCTCTGAGACGCTCTGCTCCGCTCCGCTCTGAGATGCTCCGCTCTGCTCTGAGACGCTCTGCTCCGCTCCGCTCTGAGACGCTCCGCTCTGAGACGCTCTGCTCCGCTCCGCTCCACTCTGAGACGCTCCGCTCTGAGACGCTCTGCTCCGCTCCGCTCTGAGACGCTCTGCTCCGCTCCACTCTGAGACGCTCCGCTCTGAGACGCTCTGCTCCGCTCCGCTCTGAGACGCTCCGCTCTGAGACGCTCTGCTCCGCTCCGCTCTGAGACGCTCTGCTCCGCTCTGAGATGCTCCGCTCTGCTCCGCTCTGAGACGCTCTGCTCGGAGACGCTCTGCTCTGAGACGCTCTGAGACGCTCCGCTCTGAGACGCTCCGCTCCACTCTGAGACGCTCCGCTCTGAGACGCTCTGCTCCGCTCCGCTCTGAGACGCTCTGCTCCGCTCCGTTCTGAGACGCTCCGCTCTGCTCTGAGACGCTCTGCTCCGCTCCGCTCTGAGAGGCTCTGCTCCGCTCCGCTCTGAGATGCTCCGCTCTGCTCTGAGACGCTCTGCTCCGTTCCGCTCTGAGACGCTCTGCTCCGCTCCGCTCTGAGACGCTCTGCTCCGCTCCGCTCTGAGATGCTCCGCTCTGCTCTGAGACGCTCTGCTCCGCTCCGCTCTGAGACGCTCTGCTCCGCTCCGCTCTGAGATGCTCCGCTCTGCTCCGCTCTGAGACGCTCTGCTCGGAGACGCTCTGCTCTGAGACGCTCTGAGACGCTCCGCTCTGAGACGCTCCGCTACACTCTGAGACGCTCCGCTCTGAGACGCTCTGCTCCGCTCCGCTCTGAGACGCTCTGCTCCGCTCCGTTCTGAGACGCTCCGCTCTGCTCTGAGACGCTCTGCTCCGCTCCGCTCTGAGAGGCTCTGCTCCGCTCCATTCTGAGATGCTCCGCTCTGCTCTGAGACGCTCTGCTCCGTTCCGCTCTGAGACGCTCTGCTCCGCTCCGCTCTGAGATGCTCCGCTCTGCTCTGAGACGCTCTGCTCCGCTCCGCTCTGAGACGCTCTGCTCCGCTCTGCTCCGCTCCGCTCTGAGATGCTCCGCTCTGCTCTGAGACGCTCTGCTCCGCTCCGCTCTGAGACGCTCTGAGAGGCTCTGAGACGCTTCGCTCTGCTCTGAGACGCTCTGCTCCGCTCCACTCTGAGACGCTCTGCTCCGCTCCGCTCTGAGATGCTCCGCTCTGCTCTGAGACGCTCTGCTCCGCTCCGCTCTGCTCTGCTCCGCTCCGCTCTGAGACGCTCCGCTCTGAGACGCTCTGCTCCGCTCCGCTCTGAGATGCTCCGCTCTGCTCTGAGACGCTCCGCTCTGCTCTGAGACGCTCTGCTCCGCTCCGCTCTGAGACGCTCTGCTCCGCTCTGAGACGCTCTGCTCCGCTCTGAGACGCTCCGCTCCGCTCTGAGACGCTCTGCTCTGAGACACTCTGATACGCTCCGCTCTGAGACGCTCCGCTCTGAGACTTTCTGCTCCGCTTCGCTCTGAGAGGCTCTGCTCTGAGACGCTCCGCTCTGAGACGCTCTGCTCCGCTCCGCTCTGAGACGCTCTGCTCCGCTCCGCTCTGAGACGCTCCGCTCTGCTCTGAGACGCTCCGCTCTGCTCTGAGACGCTCTGCTCCGCTCCGCTCTGAGATGCTCCGCTCTGCTCTGAGACGCTCTGCTCCGCTCCGCTCTGAGACGCTCTGCTCCGCTCCGCTCTGAGATGCTCCGCTCTGCTCCGCTCTGAGACGCTCTGCTCGGAGACGCTCTGCTCTGAGACGCTCTGAGACGCTCCGCTCTGAGACGCTCCGCTACACTCTGAGACGCTCCGCTCTGAGACGCTCTGCTCCGCTCCGCTCTGAGACGCTCTGCTCCGCTCCGTTCTGAGACGCTCCGCTCTGCTCTGAGACGCTCTGCTCCGCTCCGCTCTGAGAGGCTCTGCTCCGCTCCGCTCTGAGATGCTCCGCTCTGCTCTGAGACGCTCTGCTCCGTTCCGCTCTGAGACGCTCTGCTCCGCTCCGCTCTGAGATGCTCCGCTCTGCTCTGAGACGCTCTGCTCCGCTCCGCTCTGAGACGCTCTGCTCCGCTCTGCTCCGCTCCGCTCTGAGATGCTCCGCTCTGCTCTGAGACGCTCTGCTCCGCTCCGCTCTGAGACGCTCTGAGAGGCTCTGAGACGCTTCGCTCTGCTCTGAGACGCTCTGCTCCGCTCCACTCTGAGACGCTCTGCTCCGCTCCGCTCTGAGATGCTCCGCTCTGCTCTGAGACGCTCTGCTCCGCTCCGCTCTGCTCTGCTCCGCTCCGCTCTGAGACGCTCCGCTCTGAGACGCTCTGCTCCGCTCCGCTCTGAGATGCTCCGCTCTGCTCTGAGACGCTCTGCTCCGCTCCGCTCTGAGACGCTCCGCTCTGCTCTGAGACGCTCTGCTCCGCTCCGCTCTGAGACGCTCTGCTCCGCTCTGAGACGCTCTGCTCCGCTCTGAGACGCTCCGCTCCGCTCTGAGACGCTCTGCTCTGAGACACTCTGATACGCTCCGCTCTGAGACGCTCCGCTCTGAGACTTTCTGCTCCGCTTCGCTCTGAGAGGCTCTGCTCTGAGACGCTCCGCTCTGAGACGCTCTGCTCCGCTCCGCTCTGAGACGCTCTGCTCCGCTCCGCTCTGAGACGCTCCGCTCTGCTCTGAGACGCTCCGCTCTGCTCTGAGACGCTCTGCTCCGCTCCGCTCTGAGACGCTCCGCTCTGCTCTGAGACGCTCCGCTCTGCTCTGAGACGCTCTGCTCCGCTCCGCTCTGAGACGCTCTGCTCCGCTCCGCTCCTCTCTGAGACGCTCCGCTCTGAGACGCTCTGCTCCGCTCCGCTCTGAGACGCTCTGCTCCGCTCCGCTCTGAGACGCTCTGCTCCGCTCCGCTCTGAGACGCTCCTTTCTGCTCCGCTCCGCTCTGAGACGCTCTGCTCCGCTCCGCTCTGAGACGCTCCGCTCTGAGACGCTCTGCTCCGCTCCGCTCTGAGACGCTCTGCTCCGCTCCGTTCTGAGACGCTCCGCTCTGTTCTGAGACGCTCTGCTCCGCTCCGCTCTGAGAGGCTCTGCTCCGCTCCGCTCTGAGATGCTCCGCTCTGCTCTGAGACGCTCTGCTCCGCTCCGCTCTGAGACGCTCTGCTCCGCTCCGCTCTGAGATGCTCCGCTCTGCTCTGAGACGCTCTGCTCCGCTCCGCTCTGAGACGCTCCGCTCTGAGATGCTCCGCTCTGCTCTGAGACGCTCTGCTCCGCTCCGCTCTGAGACGCTCTGCTCTGCTCCGCTCTGAGATGCTCCGCTCTGCTCCGCTCCGCTCTGAGACGCTCTGCTCCGCTGCGCTCTGAGACGCTCTGCTCTGAGACGCTCTGCTCTGCTCCGCTCCGCTCTGAGACGCTCTGCTCTGAGACGCTCCGCTCTGAGACTTTCTGCTCTGAGACGCTCCGCTCTGAGACGCTCTGCTCTGAGACGCTCTGCTCCGCTCCGCTCTGAGACGCTCTGCTCCGCTCCGTTCTGAGACGCTCCGCTCTGAGACGCTCTGCTCCGCTCTGCTCCGCTCCGCTCTGAGAGCCTCTGCTCCGCTCCGCTCTGAGATGCTCCGCTCTGAGACGCTCTGCTCCGCTCTGACCCTGCGTTTTAACAGCGGGCAATACTGGGCGATTCTCGGGCGATATTGCCCAAAATATAAAGAAAGTCTATGAGAGCCGGCGATCGGGCGAAGCCGGGCGATATCGTCCAAAAGATGGATTTTCTTTATCTTTTTGGGCGATATCGCCCGGCATCGCCCAGAGTTGCCCGCTGTTAAAACGCACCGTGAGACGCTCTGCGCCGCTCCGCTCTGAGATGCTCCGCTCTGCTCCGCTCCGCTCTGAGACGCTCTGCTCTGAGACGCTCTGCTCTGAGACGCTCTGAGACGCTCTGCTCCGCTCTGAGACGCTCTGCTCCGCTCCGCTCTGAGATGCTCCGCTCCGCTCTGAGAGGCTCTGAGACGCTCCGCTCTGCTCTGAGACGCTCTGCTCCGCTCCACTCTGAGACGCTCTGCTCCGCTCCGCTCTGAGATGCTCCGCTCTGCTCTGAGACGCTCTGCTCCGCTCCGCTCTGAGACGCTCTGCTCCGCTCCGCTCTGAGACGCTCCGCTCTGCTCTGAGACGCTCTGCTCCGCTCCGCTCTGAGATGCTCCGCTCCGCTCTGAGAGGCTCCGCTCTGAGAGGCTCCGCTCTGAGACGCTCCGCTCTGAGACGCTCTGCTCCGCTCCGTTCTGAGACGCTCTGCTCCGCTCCGTTCTGAGACGCTCCGCTCTGCTCTGAGACGCTCTGCTCCGCTCCGCTCTGAGAGGCTCTGCTCCGCTCCGCTCTGAGATGCTCCGCTCTGCTCTGAGACGCTCTGCTCCGCTCCGCTCTGAGACGCTCTGCTCCGCTCCGCTCTGAGATGCTCCGCTCTGCTCTGAGACGCTCTGCTCCGCTCCGCTCTGAGACGCTCCGCTCTGAGATGCTCCGCTCCACTCTGAGACGCTCTGCTCCGCTCCGCTCTGAGACGCTCTGCTCTGCTCCGCTCTGAGATGCTCCGCTCTGCTCCGCTCCGCTCTGAGACGCTCTGCTCCGCTGCGCTCTGAGACGCTCTGCTCTGAGACGCTCTGCTCTGCTCCGCTCTGAGACGCTCTGCTCTGAGACGCTCCGCTCTGAGACTTTCTGCTCCGAGACGCTCCGCTCTGAGACGCTCTGCTCTGAGACGCTCTGCTCCGCTCCGCTCTGAGACGCTCTGCTCCGCTCCGTTCTGAGACGCTCCGCTCTGAGACGCTCTGCTCCGCTCTGCTCCGCTCCGCTCTGAGAGCCTCTGCTCCGCTCCGCTCTGAGATGCTCCGCTCTGAGACGCTCTGCTCCGCTCCGCTCTGAGACGCTCTGCGCCGCTCCGCTCTGAGATGCTCCGCTCTGCTCCGCTCCGCTCTGAGACGCTCTGCTCTGAGACGCTCTGCTCTGAGACGCTCTGAGACGCTCTGCTCCGCTCTGAGACGCTCTGCTCCGCTCCGCTCTGAGATGCTCCGCTCCGCTCTGAGAGGCTCTGAGACGCTCCGCTCTGCTCTGAGACGCTCTGCTCCGCTCCACTCTGAGACGCTCTGCTCCGCTCCGCTCTGAGATGCTCCGCTCTGCTCTGAGACGCTCTGCTCCGCTCCGCTCTGAGACGCTCTGCTCCGCTCCGCTCTGAGATGCTCCGCTCTGCTCCGCTCTGAGACGCTCTGCTCGGAGACGCTCTGCTCTGAGACGCTCTGAGACGCTCCGCTCTGAGACGCTCCGCTCCACTCTGAGACGCTCCGCTCTGAGACGCTCTGCTCCGCTCCGCTCTGAGACGCTCTGCTCCGCTCCGTTCTGAGACGCTCCGCTCTGCTCTGAGACGCTCTGCTCCGCTCCGCTCTGAGAGGCTCTGCTCCGCTCCGCTCTGAGATGCTCCGCTCTGCTCTGAGACGCTCTGCTCCGTTCCGCTCTGAGACGCTCTGCTCCGCTCCGCTCTGCTCCGCTCCGCTCTGAGATGCTCCGCTCTGCTCTGAGACGCTCTGCTCCGCTCCGCTCTGAGACGCTCTGCTCCGCTCCGCTCTGATATGCTCCGCTCTGCTCTGAGACGCTCTGCTCCGCTCCGCTCTGAGACGCTCTGAGAGGCTCTGAGACGCTTCGCTCTGCTCTGAGACGCTCTGCTCCGCTCCACTCTGAGACGCTCTGCTCCGCTCCGCTCTGAGATGCTCCGCTCTGCTCTGAGACGCTCTGCTCCGCTCCGCTCTGCTCTGCTCCGCTCCGCTCTGAGACGCTCCGCTCTGAGACGCTCTGCTCCGCTCCGCTCTGAGATGCTCCGCTCTGCTCTGAGACGCTCTGCTCCGCTCCGCTCTGAGACGCTCCGCTCTGCTCTGAGACGCTCTGCTCCGCTCCGCTCTGAGACGCTCTGCTCCGCTCTGAGACGCTCTGCTCCGCTCTGAGACGCTCCGCTCCGCTCTGAGACGCTCTGCTCTGAGACACTCTGATACGCTCCGCTCTGAGACGCTCCGCTCTGAGACTTTCTGCTCCGCTTCGCTCTGAGAGGCTCTGCTCTGAGACGCTCCGCTCTGAGACGCTCTGCTCCGCTCCGCTCTGAGACGCTCTGCTCCGCTCCGCTCTGAGACGCTCCGCTCTGCTCTGAGACGCTCCGCTCTGCTCTGAGACGCTCTGCTCCGCTCCGCTCTGAGACGCTCTGCTCCGCTCCGCTCCTCTCTGAGACGCTCCGCTCTGAGACGCTCTGCTCCGCTCCGCTCTGAGACGCTCTGCTCCGCTCCGCTCTGAGACGCTCCGCTCTGCTCCGCTCCGCTCTGAGACGCTCTGCTCCGCTCCGCTCTGAGACGCTCCGCTCTGAGACGCTCTGCTCCGCTCCGCTCTGAGACGCTCTGCTCCGCTCCGTTCTGAGACGCTCCGCTCTGTTCTGAGACGCTCTGCTCCGCTCCGCTCTGAGAGGCTCTGCTCCGCTCCGCTCTGAGATGCTCCGCTCTGCTCTGAGACGCTCTGCTCCGCTCCGCTCTGAGACGCTCTGCTCCGCTCCGCTCTGAGATGCTCCGCTCTGCTCTGAGACGCTCTGCTCCGCTCCGCTCTGAGACGCTCCGCTCTGAGACGCTCCGCTCTGCTCTGAGACGCTCTGCTCCGCTCCGCTCTGAGACGCTCTGCTCTGCTCCGCTCTGAGATGCTCCGCTCTGCTCCGCTCCGCTCTGAGACGCTCTGCTCCGCTGCGCTCTGAGACGCTCTGCTCTGAGACGCTCTGCTCTGCTCCGCTCCGCTCTGAGACGCTCTGCTCTGAGACGCTCCGCTCTGAGACTTTCTGCTCTGAGACGCTCCGCTCTGAGACGCTCTGCTCTGAGACGCTCTGCTCCGCTCCGCTCTGAGACGCTCTGCTCCGCTCCGTTCTGAGACGCTCCGCTCTGAGACGCTCTGCTCCGCTCTGCTCCGCTCCGCTCTGAGAGCCTCTGCTCCGCTCCGCTCTGAGATGCTCCGCTCTGAGACGCTCTGCTCCGCTCCGCTCTGACCCTGCGTTTTAACAGCGGGCAATACTGGGCGATTCTCGGGCGATATTGCCCAAAATATAAAGAAAGTCTATGAGAGCCGGCGATCGGGCGAAGCCGGGCGATATCGTCCAAAAGATGGATTTTCTTTATCTTTTTGGGCGATATCGCCCGGCATCGCCCAGAGTTGCCCGCTGTTAAAACGCACCGTGAGACGCTCTGCGCCGCTCCGCTCTGAGATGCTCCGCTCTGCTCCGCTCCGCTCTGAGACGCTCTGCTCTGAGACGCTCTGCTCTGAGACGCTCTGAGACGCTCTGCTCCGCTCTGAGACGCTCTGCTCCGCTCCGCTCTGAGATGCTCCGCTCCGCTCTGAGAGGCTCTGAGACGCTCCGCTCTGCTCTGAGACGCTCTGCTCCGCTCCACTCTGAGACGCTCTGCTCCGCTCCGCTCTGAGATGCTCCGCTCTGCTCTGAGACGCTCTGCTCCGCTCCGCTCTGAGACGCTCTGCTCCGCTCCGCTCTGAGACGCTCCGCTCTGCTCTGAGACGCTCTGCTCCGCTCCGCTCTGAGATGCTCCGCTCCGCTCTGAGAGGCTCCGCTCTGAGACGCTCCGCTCTGAGACGCTCCGCTCTGAGACGCTCTGCTCCGCTCCGCTCTGAGACGCTCTGCTCCGCTCCGTTCTGAGACGCTCCGCTCTGCTCTGAGACGCTCTGCTCCGCTCCGCTCTGAGAGGCTCTGCTCCGCTCCGCTCTGAGATGCTCCGCTCTGCTCTGAGACGCTCTGCTCCGCTCCGCTCTGAGACGCTCTGCTCCGCTCCGCTCTGAGATGCTCCGCTCTGCTCTGAGACGCTCTGCTCCGCTCCGCTCTGAGACGCTCCGCTCTGAGATGCTCCGCTCTGCTCTGAGACGCTCTGCTCCGCTCCGCTCTGAGACGCTCTGCTCTGCTCCGCTCTGAGATGCTCCGCTCTGCTCCGCTCCGCTCTGAGACGCTCTGCTCCGCTGCGCTCTGAGACGCTCTGCTCTGAGACGCTCTGCTCTGCTCCGCTCTGAGACGCTCTGCTCTGAGACGCTCCGCTCTGAGACTTTCTGCTCTGAGACGCTCCGCTCTGAGACGCTCTGCTCTGAGACGCTCTGCTCCGCTCCGCTCTGAGACGCTCTGCTCCGCTCCGTTCTGAGACGCTCCGCTCTGAGACGCTCTGCTCCGCTCTGCTCCGCTCCGCTCTGAGAGCCTCTGCTCCGCTCCGCTCTGAGATGCTCCGCTCTGAGACGCTCTGCTCCGCTCCGCTCTGAGACGCTCTGCGCCGCTCCGCTCTGAGATGCTCCGCTCTGCTCCGCTCCGCTCTGAGACGCTCTGCTCTGAGACGCTCTGCTCTGAGACGCTCTGAGACGCTCTGCTCCGCTCTGAGAGGCTCTGAGACGCTCCGCTCTGCTCTGAGACGCTCTGCTCCGCTCCACTCTGAGACGCTCTGCTCCGCTCCGCTCTGAGATGCTCCGCTCTGCTCTGAGACGCTCTGCTCCGCTCCGCTCTGAGACGCTCTGCTCCGCTCCGCTCTGAGACGCTCCGCTCTGCTCTGAGACGCTCTGCTCCGCTCCGCTCTGAGATGCTCCGCTCCGCTCTGAGAGGCTCCGCTCTGAGACGCTCCGCTCTGAGACGCTCCGCTCTGAGACGCTCTGCTCCGCTCCGTTCTGAGACGCTCCGCTCTGCTCTGAGACGCTCTGCTCCGCTCCGCTCTGAGAGGCTCTGCTCCGCTCCGCTCTGAGATGCTCCGCTCTGCTCTGAGACGCTCTGCTCCGCTCCGCTCTGAGACGCTCTGCTCCGCTCCGCTCTGAGATGCTCCGCTCTGCTCTGAGACGCTCTGCTCCGCTCCGCTCTGAGACGCTCCGCTCTGAGATGCTCCGCTCTGCTCTGAGACGCTCTGCTCCGCTCCGCTCTGAGACGCTCTGCTCTGCTCCGCTCTGAGATGCTCCGCTCTGCTCCGCTCCGCTCTGAGACGCTCTGCTCCGCTGCGCTCTGAGACGCTCTGCTCTGAGACGCTCTGCTCTGCTCCGCTCCGCTCTGAGACGCTCTGCTCTGAGACGCTCCGCTCTGAGACTTTCTGCTCTGAGACGCTCCGCTCTGAGACGCTCTGCTCTGAGACGCTCTGCTCCGCTCCGCTCTGAGAGCCTCTGCTCCGCTCCGCTCTGAGATGCTCCGCTCTGAGACGCTCTGCTCCGCTCCGCTCTGAGACGCTCTGCGCCGCTCCGCTCTGAGATGCTCCGCTCTGCTCCGCTCCGCTCTGAGACGCTCTGCTCTGAGACGCTCTGCTCTGAGACGCTCTGAGACGCTCTGCTCCGCTCTGAGACGCTCCGCTCTGAGATGCTCCGCTCCGCTCTGAGAGGCTCTGAGACGCTCCGCTCTGCTCTGAGACGCTCTGCTCCGCTCCACTCTGAGACGCTCTGCTCCGCTCCGCTCTGAGATGCTCCGCTCTGCTCTGAGACGCTCTGCTCCGCTCCGCTCTGAGACGCTCTGCTCCGCTCCGCTCTGAGACGCTCCGCTCTGCTCTGAGACGCTCTGCTCCGCTCTGAGACGCTCTGCTCCGCTCCGCTCTGAGATGCTCCGCTCTGCTCTGAGACGCTCTGCTCCGCTCCGCTCTGAGAGGCTCCGCTCTGAGACGCTCCGCTCTGAGACTTTCTGCTCTGAGACGCTCCGCTCTGAGACGCTCTGCTCTGAGACGCTCTGCTCTGAGACGCGCCGCTCTGCTCCGCTCCGCTCTGAGACGCTCTGCTCCGCTCCGCTCTGAGATGCTCCGCTCTGCTCTGAGACGCTCTGCTCCGCTCCGCTCTGAGACGCTCTGCTCCGCTCCGCTCCGCTCTGAGACGCTCCGCTCTGCTCTGAGACGCTCTGCTCCGCTCTGAGACGCTCTGCTCCGCTCTGAGACGCTCTGCTCCGCTCTGAGACGCTCTGCTCCGCTCCGCTCTGAGATGCTCCGCTCTGCTCTGAGACGCTCTGCTCCGCTCCGCTCTGAGACGCTCTGCTCTGAGACGCTCTGCTCTGAGACGCTCCGCTCTGAGAGTGCTCCGCTCAGAGACGCTCTGCTCTGAGACGCTCTGCTCCGCTCCGCTCTGAGACGCTCTGAGACGCTCCGCTCTGAGATGCTCCGCTCCGCTCCGCTCTGAGACGCTCTGCTCTGAGACGCTCTGCTCTGAGACGCTCTGAGACGCTCTGCTCCGCTCCGCTCTGAGACGCTCCGCTCTGAGACGCTCTGCTCCGCTCCGCTCTGAGATGCTCCGCTCCGCTCTGAGAGGCTCCGCTCTGAGACGCTCCGCTCTGAGACTTTCTGCTCTGAGACGCTCCGCTCTGAGACGCTCTGCTCTGAGACGCTCCGCTCCGCTCTGAGACGCTCCGCTCTGAGACGCTCTGCTCCGCTCCGCTCTGAGACGCTCTGCTCCGCTCCGCTCTGAGACGCTCCGTTCTGCTCCGCTCCGCTCTGAGACGCTCTGCTCCGCTCCGCTCTGAGATGCTCCGCTCTGCTCTGAGACGCTCTGCTCCGCTCCGCTCTGAGACGCTCTGCTCCGCTCCGCTCTGAGATGCTCCGCTCTGAGACGCTCCGCTCTGAGACGCTCTGCTACGCTCCGCTCTGCTCCGCTCCGAGACGCTCCGCTCTGAGACGCTCCGCTCTGCTCCGCTCTGAGACGCTCTGCTCCGCTCCGCTCTGAGATGCTCCGCTCTGCTCTGAGACGCTCTGCTCCGCTCCGCTCTGAGACGCTCTGCTCCGCTCCGCTCTGAGATGCTCCGCTCTGAGACGCTCTGCTCCACTCCGCTCCGCTCTGAGACGCTCTGCTCCGCTCCGCTCTGAGACGCTCTGCTCCGCTCCGCTCTGAGACGCTCCGCTCTGCTCCGCTCCGCTCTGAGACGCTCTGCTCCACTCCGCTCTGAGATGCTCCGCTCTGCTCTGAGACGCTCTGCTCCGCTCCGTCACGCTACGCTGCGATCGTCGTCGGTCGGGTCTTTGCGCCGGTATTTTGCCGCATGTTAGTACAGTATGCGCCGTCACGCTGCGATCGTCGTCGGTCGGTTGGATCCTTGCGCCGGTATTGTGGCGAATGTCAGTACAGTATGCGCCGTCACGCTACGCTGTGATCGTCGTCGGTCGGTTGGATCTTTGCGCCGGTAATATGGCGCATGTCAGTACAGTATGCGCCGTCACGCTACGCCGCGATCGTCGTCGGTCGGGTCCTTGCGCCCGTATTGTGGCGCATATCAGTACAGTATGTGCCGTCACGCTATTGCGCCGTCGTCGGTCGGGTCGTTTGCGCGTCCGTACGCCTAGCCCCGGTCATGGCACGTGTCGACCATTCAGGTCCTGATTGTTCGGCGACGAGTGCCTTAGCACGCGTCGACCACGAGGGTCCTGATTGTTTGGCGACGTGTGCCGTCCTGTGGCCGTGGCTGGGTGTACGGACGCGCAAACGACCAGACCGACGACGGCGCAATAGCGTGACGGCACATACTGTACTGATATGCGCCACAATCACTATCAGTACAGTATGTGCCGTCGTCGGTCGGGTCGTTTGCTGCCGTATTGTGGCGCATATCAGTACAGTATGTGCCGTCACGCTATTGCGCCGTCGCCGGTCGGGTCGTTTGCGCGTCCGTACGCCTAGCCCCGGTCATGGCACGCGTCGACCATTCAGGTCCTGATTGTTCGGCGACGAGTGCCTTGGCACGCGTCGACCACGAGGGTCCTGATTGTTTGGCGACGTGTGCCGTCCTGTGGCCGTGGCTGGGTGTACGGACGCGCAAACGACCAGACCGACGACGGCGCAATAGCGTGACGGCACATACTGTACTGATATGCGCCACAATCAGTATCAGTACAGTATGTGCCGTCGTCGGTCGGGTCGTTTGCTGCCGTATTGTGGCGCATATCAGTACAGTATGTGCCGTCACGCTATTGCGCCGTCGCCGGTCGGGTCGTTTGCGCGTCCGCACGCCTAGCCCCGGTCATGGCACGCGTCGACCATTCAGGTCCTGATTGTTCGGCGACGAGTGCCTTGGCACGCGTCGACCACGAGGGTCCTGATTGTTTGGCGACGTGTGCCGTCCTATGGCCGTGGCTGGGTGTACGGACGCGCAAACGACCAGACCGACGACGGCGCAATAGCGTGACGGCACATACTGTACTGATATGCGCCACAATCAGTATCAGTACATTATGTGCCGTGGTCGGTCGGGTCCTTTGCTGCCGTATTGTGGCGCATATCAGTACAGTATGTGCCGTCACGCTATTGCGCCGTCGCCGGTCGGGTCGTTTGCGCGTCCGTACGCCTAGCCCCGGTCATGGCACGCGTCGACCATTCAGGTCCTGATTGTTCGGCGACGAGTGCCTTGGCACGCGTCGACCACGAGGGTCCTGATTGTTTGGCGACGTGTGCCGTCCTGTGGCCGTGGCTGGGTGTACGGACGCGCAAACGACCAGACCGACGACGGCGCAATAGCGTGACGGCACATACTGTACTGATATGCGCCACAATCAGTATCAGTACAGTATGTGCCGTCGTCGGTCGGGTCGTTTGCTGCCGTATTGTGGCGCATATCAGTACAGTATGTGCCGTCACGCTATTGCGCCGTCGCCGGTCGGGTCGTTTGCGCGTCCGTACGTCTAGCCCCGGTCATGGCACGCGTCGACCATTCAGGTCCTGATTGTTCGGCGACGAGTGCCTTGGCACGCGTCGACCACGAGGGTCCTGATTGTTTGGCGACGTGTGCCGTCCTGTGGCCGTGGCTGGGTGTACGGACGCGCAAACGACCAGACCGACGACGGCGCAATAGCGTGACGGCACATACTGTACTGATATGCGCCACAATCAGTATCAGTACATTATGTGCCGTCGTCGGTCGGGTCGTTTGCTGCCGTATTGTGGCGCATATCAGTACAGTATGTGCCGTCACGCTATTGCGCCGTCGCCGGTCGGGTCGTTTGCGCGTCCGTACGCCTAGCCCCGGTCATGGCACGCGTCGACCATTCAGGTCCTGATTGTTCGGCGACGAGTGCCTTGGCACGCGTCGACCACGAGGGTCCTGATTGTTTGGCGACGTGTGCCGTCCTGTGGCCGTGGCTGGGTGTACGGACGCGCAAACGACCAGACCGACGACGGCGCAATAGCGTGACGGCACATACTGTACTGATATGCGCCACAATCACTATCAGTACAGTATGTGCCGTCGTCGGTCTGGTCGTTTGCTGCCGTATTGTGGCGCATATCAGTACAGTATGTGCCGTCACGCTATTGCGCCGTCACCGGTCGGGTCGTTTGCGCGTCCGTACGCCTAGCCCCGGTCATGGCACGCGTCGACCATTCAGGTCCTGATTGTTCGGCGACGAGTGCCTTGGCACGCGTCGACCACGAGGGTCCTGATTGTTTGGCGACGTGTGCCGTCCTGTGGCCGTGGCTGGGTGTACGGACGCGCAAACGATCAGACCGACGATGGCGCAATAGCGTGACGGCACATACTGTACTGATATGCGCCACAATCAGTATCAGTACAGTATGTGCCGTCGTCGGTCGGGTCGTTTGCTGTGGCGCATGTCAGTACAGTATGCGCCGTCACACTACGCTGCAATCGTCATCGGTCGGGTCCTTGCGCGTCCGTACGCCTAGCCCCGGTCATGGCACGCGTCGACCATTCAGGTCCTGATTGTTCGGCGACGAGTGCCTTGGCACGCGTCGACCACGAGGGTCTTGATTGTTTGGCGACGTGTGCCGTCCTGTGGCCGTGGCTGGGTGTACGGACGCGCAAACGACCAGACCGACGACGGCGCAATAGCGTGACGGCACATACTGTACTGATATGCGCCACAATCACTATCAGTACAGTATGTGCCGTCGTCGGTCGGGTCGTTTGCTGCCGTATTGTGGCGCATATCAGTACAGTATGTGCCGTCACGCTATTGCGCCGTCACCGGTCGGGTCGTTTGCGCGTCCGTACGCCTAGCCCCGGTCATGGCACGCGTCGACCATTCAGGTCCTGATTGTTCGGCGACGAGTGCCTTGGCACGCGTCGACCACGACGGTCCTGATTGTTTGGCGACGTGTGCCGTCCTGTGGCCGTGGCTGGGTGTACGGACGCGCAAACGATCAGACCGACGATGGCGCAATAGCGTGACGGCACATACTGTACTGATATGCGCCACAATCAGTATCAGTACAGTATGTGCCGTCGTCGGTCGGGTCGTTTGCTGTGGCGCATGTCAGTACAGTATGCGCCGTCACACTACGCTGCAATCGTCATCGGTCGGGTCCTTGTGCCGGTATTGTGGCGCATGTCAGTACAGTATGCGCCGTCACGCCATGCTGCGATCGTCGTCGGTCGGTTGGATCCTTGCGCCGGTATTGTGGCGCATGTCAGTACAGTATAAGCCGTCACGCTACGCTGATATCGTCGTCGGTCGGGTCCTTGCGCCGGTATTGTGGCGCATGTTTGTACAGTATGCGCCGTCACGATACGCTGCGATCGTCGTCGGTCGGGTCCTTGCGCCGGTATTGTGGCGCATGTCAGTACAGTATGCGCCGTCACGCTACGCTGCGATCGTCGTCGGTCGGTTGGATCCTTGCGCCGGTATTGTGGCGCATGTCAGTACAGTATGCGCCGTCACGCTGCGATCGTCGTCGGTCGGTTGGATCCTTGCACCGGTATTGTGGCGCATGTCAGTACAGTATGGCGTTGGAACAACAGATGTTCAGGAGGCGGAGAAACACAACTTTACTCCGCCCACACACCAATCTACCTGGCGCTATTTATACCCTGTCAGAACTACCCAGAAACCCCTTATTCGCTTTTGTACATCCGTACTCAAGCTCATAACGTTTTCAGCATCCCTCCACCACCCCTTTCACCTCCACAGGTTGTGCTTCCACCACTCCTCTCTTTTCTCCTTCTACGCCCCTCCCTGTCTCTCTCTCCCCGTCTCTCCCTCTCCCTCCTTCTCTCTCTCGCTCTCCCACTTCTCAGGTTCCTGCCGGGGGGTTTCAGTCCATGTGTGCTATCATTACAACGTTCTTACCGAACTAACATTGTTTCCTTCCCAACACTGCTGCTCGCTCCATTCATGAGCTTGCTAGCATCATGCTCCCATACTAGCATCCATACACATACTACCAATATCGCCCCCTTTGTTAGCTGCTACCGCTATTATTACAATGTTCCTACCGAACTAACACCGTTTCTTTTCTTCCACAGACATGGCTGCTTGGTGCTACTAACATTGTTCCTCCAGTTTGTTTTCTCCACAGACATCGCTGCGTGGTGCTGCTAACATCATTTCCCCCATAATAATAAATGAATATTTAAGGCCATAAATAATGGTGTTAAAAGGCTTACACTTGTTTCCTCTGCGTCATACAGTAAATCCAATCATCCATCTAGATACTTCAATAATTAACCAATCTTCCCCCTATTCCCCTCATAGCCTTCCATCGTTTATTCATCCACCAATTGGATGTTATCACAAATGCATCGATCACTACCCATTCATACTATGCATACTACTGCACCACTGCCATTAGCATTGTTGCTCCCTCCTTTCATGCGCGATACTAGCATCATGATCCCATGCTAGCAGTTACCATTCATGCCATCCTTTGCTCCTGCGGTTATAGCTGCTACCGCTATCGCTACAGCGTTCCTACCGAACTAATGTTGTACTGCACCGCTTCCGCTACAGACATGGATGCCTGGTGCTACTAACATTGTTTCCTCCACAGACATGGCTGCCTCGTGCCACTAACTTGTTTCTTCCACAGACATGGCTGCTTGGTGCTACAAACATTGTTTTCCTCCACAGACATGGCTGCTTGGTGCTATTAACATTGTTTCCGCCACAGACATGGCTGCCCTGAAGCCCTGAAGCCATAGCCAGTATCCGTCCACTCGGCTTCCAGCACTACACCATCCCTCCATCCCCTCCCTGACACTCCTAAAGCCGTTTCAGGCCAGCAGCCTTAGCTGGTGACGGCTTCCAGAGCTACACCATCTTTCCCTGCCACTCCTTTGCCTCGCCCTTCTATCCCCCACCCATTTCATGTATCAGTATCATGGTCAGTATCCACGTCAGTATCGCGTTCATGTCCAACACCACGTCAGCGTCATGTTAGTACCATAGTATTTATCATGTCTGCATCGTGGTCAGTATCACGTCAGTATCATTCCACTCAAACAGTGGAACTGTTTTCCAACTCTCCCCCCCACCCTAGCCCTGCCACACGGTAACGACGGCTACTTTCTTCCATCCTCCATTCCCACTCCTCCACACCCCTGTCTCGCTCATCAGTTAGCCACTCGGTCAATTTCAAATTTTCTTCCCCAGTTCTAGACCAGCTATTTGTGTTTTTTTGGGGGCCCGTCAAACAGAGCAGGCTAATCCTTAATCTGCTACCTCCATACTATCGCCTCCACAGTGCGCTCGCCCCACAGCGCTCTGCATCACTTCGCACCCACAGCGCTCCCCACAGAGCTCTCGCCCCACAGCGTTCTTTGCGTTGATCTCGCACCCACAGTGCTCTCAAGTGTTCTCCACAGAACTCTCACCCCCACAGCGCTCTCCACAGAGCTCTTGCCCCACAGCGCCCTCTGCAACGCCCTCGCCCCCACAGTGCTTCCTGCAGCGCCCTCGCCCCTAGCGCTCTGCAGCGATGTCGCAACCACAGCACTCTCCTCAGAGCTCTCACCCCACGGCGTTCTCTGCAGCGATCTCGCACCCACAGAGCTCTCCACAGTGCTCTCCACAGAACTCTCACACCCAGAGCTCTCTCCACAGAGCTCTCGCCCCCACAGCGCGCTCTGCAGCGCTCTCCACAGAACACTCACCCCCACAGCGCTCTCCACAGAACACTCACCCCCACAGCGCTCTTGCAGCGCCTTCGCTCCCACAGCGCTCTCTGCAGCGATCTCACCCCCTCAGCGCTCTCCACAGAACACTCACCCCCACAGCGCTCTCCACAGAGCTCTCGCACCCTCAGCGCTCTCTGCAGCGATCTCACCCCCTCAGTGCTCTCCACAGAACACTCACCCCCACAGCGCTCTCCACAGAGCTCTCGCACCCTCAGCGCTCTCTGCAGCGATCTCACCCCCTCAGTGCTCTCCACAGAACACTCACCCCCACAGTGCTCTCTCCACAGAGCTCTCGCCCCCACAGCGCTCTCTGCAGCGCTCTCCACAGAACACTCACCCCCACAGCGCTCTCCACAGAACACTCACCCCCACAGCGCTCTTGCAGTGCCCTCGCTCCCACAGCGCTCTCTGCAGCGATCTCACCCCCTCAGCGCTCTCCACAGAAAACT
Source organism: Gymnoscopelus microlampas (assembly GCF_963454915.1). Classification (NCBI taxonomy): domain Eukaryota; kingdom Metazoa; phylum Chordata; class Actinopteri; order Myctophiformes; family Myctophidae; genus Gymnoscopelus; species Gymnoscopelus microlampas. The sequence goes on from NC_139950.1 coordinate 21,839,290, forward strand.
CACCCCCACAGCGCTCTCCACAGAGCTCTCGCACCCTCAGCGCTCTCTGCAGCGATCTCACCCCCTCAGTGCTCTCCACAGAACACTCACCCCCACAGCGCTCTCCACAGAGCTCTCGCACCCACAGCGCTCTTTGCAGCGATCTTGCACCCACAGTGCTCTCCACAGAACACTCTCCCCCACAGCGCTCTCCGCAGCGATCTCACCCCCACAGCGCTCTCCACAGAACACTCACCCCCACAGCACTCTACGCAGAACACTCACCCCCACAGCGCTCTCCACAGAGCCCTCGCACCCACAGCACTCTCCACAGAGCGCTCGCCTCACAGCGCTCTAGCAGCGCTCTCGCTCCCGCAGCATTCTCGCCCCACAGCCCTCTCCGCAGCGCTTCCGCAGCGCTCAAGCCCCATTGCGCTCCGCAACGCTCTCGCCCCACAGAGCTCTCCGCAATGATACCGTCAGTATCATTGTCAATATCATTGTCAGTATCATGTCAGTTTTGTCAGTATCATGGTCAGTATCATGGTCAGTATCATGTCAGTATCATGGTCAGGATCAGTATCAAGTCAGTATCATGGTCAGTGTCAGTATCATGTCAGTATCATGGTCTGTATCCGTGTCAGTATCACATCAGTATCGCGTCCAACATCACGTCTGTGTCATGTTGGTACCATAGTCATTATCATGTCTGTATCATGGTCAGTATCATGTCAGTATCATTCCACTCCAACAGGCTCCTGCCTCAGAGTTTCCACAGTGCGCTCCGCAGCTCTCGCCCCCATAGCGCTCTCCAGCGCTCTTGCCCCACAGCGCGCTCCGCAATGATACCGTCAGTATCATTGTCAGTTCCACGTCAGTATTATGCCATTATCATGGTCAGTATCACATCTTCATCTCGTCAGTATCATGATCAAGTAGTTGCCCTTTTGTATCTCTTTGGGGGTTTCAGTCCATGTGTGCCGTGCTGACTACGCCATCGGCCGTCCGCGTTGTGCCATGCTGACTACGCCATCGGCCGTCCGCGTGTGCCGTGCGACGACGCTAACGACCTCCTCCCCAAAGACTCCAGGGTCGGCGACCCTCCCCCGGAACCCTCCACCCCTCCATTCCATTCCATTATTATTACTATATTACATTACAACACTTTACATTACTTTATCTATTTCCATTCCCTTCCATTTCATTCCATTTCATTCATTCCATTTTATTCAATAAAACCCTTAAACGTCCATAAAGGTGTGTTTTCTTTGCCTAGTGAAATGCGCCGTCACGCTACGCTGATATCGTCGTCGGTCGGGTCCTTGCGCCGGTATTGTAGCGCATGTCAGTACAGTATGCGCTGTCACGTTACGTTGCATGTCAGTACAGTATGCGCCATCACGCTGCGATCGTCGTCGGTCGGGTCCTTGCACCGGTATTGTGGCGCCTGTCAGTACAGTATGCGCCGTCACGCTACGCTGCGATCGTCGTCGGTCGGGTTCTTGCGCTTGTATTGTCGCGCATATCAGTACAGTATGTGCCGTCACACTGCGATCGTTCGGGTCCTTGCACAGTATGTGCCTTCACGCTGCGATCGGTCGGGTGATTGCTGCGGTATTGTCGCGCATATCAGTACAGTATGTGCCGTCAAGCTGCGATCGGTCGGGTCCTTGCTGCAGTATTGTCGCGCATATCAGTACAGTATGTGCCGTCGCGCTGCGATTGGTCGGGTCCTTACTGCGGTATTGTCGCGCATATCAGTACAGTATGTGCCGTCACGCTGCCATCGGTCGGGTCCTTGCTGCTATTACAAACTCTCTTCTGTTTGTAATGTATGTAATATCTGCTTGCTTATGTTTGTAACATACAGTAAGTTTCATGTTGTCCCGTCAGTTTGTTTTGTCGTCCCCCCCCCCCTCCCCCCACCCTGATTGGTGGGGGGGGGGTCCCCACTCTCGGCCTGCACCTTGTCGTGGTGAGTGGGCTTTAAACCAAGACAGGCCATTTAACCCATTAAAACCGGGAAAGTTTCTGTCTGTCTGTCTCTGTCTGTGTGGTATGTATAAAGTGTTTCAGAAATGTTTTAGTTTTCAGAACATTGGTTCTCAAAAATAGCAGATATACAAGCTTGCACACATCTTTTTTTTTTAAAGATTTTGGGGGAAAAAAGTGTTTGAATGATTTTTAATAATTTTGAGCTTTTTAACATCTGAGGGGGGGGTCCCTGGCACAACATTTTCAGATGGGAGGGGGGGTCAGTGGCCAAATATATATTAATTTGGGAAAATTAATTTGGGATTCATTTTGGGCCTCAGGTCTTGCACCAATATACAGTACAAGATGGAGTTGGTCTGCTGTGGCATGCGGGCAAAAGCCGAGTGCCGTACTGTACATAACCTTTTTCATGTCAGTACAGTATGCGCCGCCACACTACGCTGCAATCGTCATCGGTCGGGTCCTATGCCGGTATTGTGGCGCATGTCAGTACAGTATGCGCCGTCACGCTACGCTGCGATCGTCGTTGGTCGGTTGGATCCTTGCGCCGGTATTGTGGCGAATGTCAGTACAGTATGCGCCGTCACGCTACACTGCGATCGTCGTTGGTCGATTGGATCCTTGCGCCGGTATTGTGGCGCATATCAGTACAGTATGCGCCGTCACGCTACGCTGCGATCGTCGTCGGTCGGGTCCTTGCGCCGGTATTGTGGCGCATGTCAGTACAGTATGCGCCGTCACGCTACGCTGCGATAGTCGTCGGTCGGTTGGATCCTTGTGCCGGTATTGTGGCGCATGTCAGTACAGTATGCGCCGTCACGCTACGCTGCGATCGTCGTCGGTCGGGTCCTTGCGCCGGTATTGTGGCGCATGTCAGTACAGTATGCGCCGTCACGCTACGCTGCGATCGTCATCGGTCGTGTCCTTGCGCCGGTATTGTGGCGCATGTCAGTACAGTATGCGCCGTCACGCTACGCTGCGATCGTCGTCGGTCGGTTGGATCCTTGCGCCGGTATTGTGGCGCATGTCAGTACAGTATGCGCCGTCACGCTACGCTGCGATCGTCGTCGGTCGGGTCCTTGCGCCGGTATTGTGGCGCATGTCAGTACAGTATGCGCTGTCACGCTACACTGCATGTCAGTACAGTATGCGCCGTCACGCTACGCTGCGATCGTCGTCGGTCGGGTCCTTGCGCCGGTATTGTGCCGCATGTTAGTACAGTATGCGCCGTCACGCTACGCTGCGATCGTCGTCGGTCGGGTCCTTGCGCCGGTATTGTGGCGCATGTCAGTACAGTATGCGCTGTCACGCTACGCTGCATGTCAGTACAGTATGCGCCGTCACGCTACGAAAGAAAAGTTTTAGTTTTCAGAACATTGGTTCTCAAAAATAGCAGATATACAAGCTTGCACACATTTTTTAAAGATTTGGGGGGGGAAAAGTGTTTGAATGATTTTTTATAATTTTGAGCTTTTTAACATCTGAGGGGGGGGTCCCTGGCACAACATTTTCAGATGGGAGGGGGGGTCAGTGGCCAAATATATATTAATTTGGGATTAATTTTGGGCCTCAGGTCTTGCACCAATATACAGTACAAGATGGAGTTGGTCTGCTGTGGCATGCGGGCAAAAGCCGAGTGCCGTAGTGTACATAACCTTTTTCATGTTATGGGGCCAGGCTCTACAGAGCAAGGCTCCGTTTTATTATTGGCATTATTCTGTTTCTTCTGCCGTTTTTGCCAGTTCTGGCTTAACCGTGCATATGCTTTTTACGAAACTCGGCCATATGGTAGAGGGTCATGAAAAACTATCAAGAAATAATTCTCACAATCTTTCGTCAAAAGGTGGCGCTATAGCACTCAATTGAAAATGCCAACTTTGAACAGGTACAACTCATGCCCTGTTTGACATACAGCCATGAAACTTCGATACACACATGCGTCTCTTCATGCCGACAACTTTTGTGGTCTGACTTTTGACCTCTGACCTTTAGATCTCCCACGATTTTGAATTATATGAAAAATATTCATTGGCATATAACTTCTGCATTTTATCACTTATGGAAAATCCGCCGCTATCGTTTTGTCGGCAAAGGTCATAAGTTCATGTGTAAAATGTTTCGTGCAGATTAGAGATAGGTTTTAACTATTGCAGTTTTATGAAAATTATTCATCTGCCCCTAACACATACATGCAAGACTCACATTTCTTTGAAACTTTGCAGTAATGTAGAGGGTCATTCCAAATATCACTGAAACCAATCTTACTCCAATTGGCCAAAGGGGGGCGCTATAGATTGTTTTTGAAAATGCTAACTTTAAACAGGCATAAGTCATGCCTCGTTTGGCCGAAAGTCGTGAAACTGGCTTCCACTTGTGCCTTGACTCATGAGGAACACATCTATCACTTTGACCAGTAAGCTCCGCCCTTAGATTGTCCTCAATTCTGAGCAGTTTGAAAAACTTAAACTCAGGATTTTTTAGCTATTTGCATGAAACTGTATTATCTGTTTGAGCTCCTTTTTCACCGGGTAAGGTCCGTTGGTCCAATGGCTTCTCGCCAAAGCTACTGCCTTACAACCGCAAGGTCGCCAGTTCAAACATCACTTCAGGCAGACTTCATTTAAAGTGAATTGCAAACAGCATGACGTTATCAATGAATACATGTGCAATTGTTAAAGATGAGATGAAATGCTTATTTGAGATTATGTTTTTTCAATGTATGACATACTTCATTGTGAAAATAGCCGATCTACAATCTCGCAACGTTTGGTGAGCTTGTAGACGAATACTTTCACTAGTTTCTGTTCCGAGGAGACTTACAATTTCTCCATCGGTAGATGGTTAGGGAACCAGTGATCTAGAGTAGTTAGCAAAACATAGGCTTGGTTCATCAGGGTCGGAAAGAGTTATATATATCAACAGACGCTGACAGGGTTACCATATGTCTAGCTCAATGAGAAGAAAGGCAGCCTTTGAGTCTGGAGGTCACCGGTTCGATCCCCGTCCCAGATGATGTGTTGAGGTGATCATGATTTGGCATTCGTAGGCTTACGCGTAGTATTTCTTGAGGTTAAGGGTAGGCATAGTTTTACTGAGGTTAGGGTTAGTGAGGGTTTAAAATGCTCATTTGTTAATTGCATGGTCTTCTTTCTCTCAAGTTAAGTCTTCTATGTTTTTATGGCTTATTGTGCATATTACTTATCATTGCTTCTTTCTTTCTTCTCTCTGCAATCGCTGGCCCCGTATTATCGCTGCTTGCAGCTATATTTTTCATTCTTTTTCTTTTAGGTTTTAAAAAGGTCTCATAAATCCTTAGATTGTCACTTCACTGTCACCTGGGGACCCCCCAAATCATGTGGGGACCCACCTGGGGGCCCCAACCCACAGATGGAGAACCACTGGACTAGAAGCTTTCAATTTATAAAGCTATAGCGCCCCTTACTGGCTAAATATCAAATAGATTTTCCCACACCCCATTTAGAATTTGAGATGTATGTTTTCTAGTGGAGGATGCACTGAGCATTTGCGCTTTGTTTAGGAACCACTCTGTTACACATTAACACAATTTGGATACTAAACATGTATGAATTCATTGAACCACAGTGCTCTTCTGTTGGTCACAGTGCAGCTCCACTAAACAGCAGCAAGTAAATGATGAAAGGGAGAGCCTTAATACTTGACTCAATCCACCTTAAGTTTTCCATACAGTCTAGGTCAGTGGTTCTCAAAACTGCAATGATGAACCTGCACAATGAAGAATTTCACCCACCTTAATTGTAATGTGATGTGACAATAAAGATTGATTCTGATTATGATCGGCTAATTTCAAATGGCCGAAATGTATATAGGGCTGAAGTGGTTAATGTATGTTTTGTAAAATCTTCAAAGTAACTAGTAACTAAAGTTTTCAAATAATTGTAGTGGAGTAAAAGAGCAATATTTGCCTCTGAGATGTAGTTGAGTAGAAGTAAAGTATTGAACATTGGAAATACTCCAATAAAGTAAAAGTACCTCAAAATTGTACTTAAGTACAGTAGGCTACTTGAGTAAATGTACTTAATAATGTTACATCACTGGCTACATGTGGTGTAAAGTACTAGAATTCTCTTCTGGTGAGCAGCTCCACAGGAACAACTGGGAGCCGAGTGTCTTGCTGGATGTTTTAAGTCATACATGGGCAACTGGCGGCCCGGGGCCCCCACCTTCACTTAATGCGGCCTGCAGGTTAATATCGGAATACTGATATATTATTGATTTCATCTGTTCCAATTGCAAACATGACCCGCTTTAATTACTTCAGTCTATATTAGTAGCTTAATGACTAGTATTACATTTCTATTGTCTTTTTTATGTCCAATGTATTTGTATTTAAGTTCATAAAGTTAACATAAGTATAACTAAATGCATTTGAAAATAAATGTAAAAGTTCAAAACACGTTTTGAGCTTGTAGATCGGCTATTTTTGCAACTTTTGTGTGACATAGAATGGCTCGACAGTATATGCAATGTGGCCCTCTGGAGTTAGTGTGGAAATATAGAGAGGGAGCGGAGATTTATTTACAGAACTTTACAGTTAGGGCCAGTTGCACAGAGCATGTCATTTGAGGCGATTTTTCTTTTTTATCTAGTATGTGTTTTCTAAAATCTTGTCCAGAATCTCAGCAAATGACTATAAATAAGTGTACTCAGTTATTTAAAACAGAATGAATTTTATTGATTTGTAAATACATACTGTTCAGGTAAATACATGTATTACTATATCCCATAATATTGATGTTTCACAACATTTTAGAATTATGATCCATCATGTACATACATACTCTAACCCTAAACACAGACAAATTAAATAGAATATCACATTAGAATAACAGAATGAAGTGTTTTTTTAACCAACAAAATAAGTCATTGCAGGAACATCTACTATACATTTGCATTGTAAAATCTACATGAATCACCCTTGAGATAAAAATACATCAAATCCAAGAGCTCACATTGTGAAGGTTCTCAAGTTTATGCCAAGCCCTAAATTATGGGTAAATGGAGTAAATACTATGAAACAAAAAACATGTATCACAGAGACATCAAGTGACGTGATAGTAATTACTCTTTTGAAGGACATATGATACATCTAAATGCCTACAAATTATCAGATGTATACAGTGTACATCCTCCATAGATTATGATTGATGATTTATTGATCCTATCAAGCACACTGCATTCAATAGGTGGATAGGTAATATGACTATCCACTGGCAGTGATAAAACTTAGATAGGCCTTACAAACAAGGAATTAACATTTTAACACAAGGGAAATTTCCTGCTGAAATGGAACATCCACCATCTGAAAAATGTTAAAACGATTGATGGTATGAATGTCATAACATAATTGAAAATGACTGAAGTCTGTGGGCGTATGTTGAGCCTGCTACAGTACATACAAATTGGCACCACTTCAGAGGATGTGCTCATGTAGGCTATGTTTTTAAAAATATTGAGCAGTGAACACCTGGTAAGATTCTCTCTCGTGTTTACCCCCCAACATGGATCTCTTGCATTGCAGAATGCAACTCTTCAATTGCCAGATGCGGTAACGTTTAGTTCTTTCTCGTGAGAGAAAGAAACTCCTCGCGGGTCTTGGGATCTTCTTTGAACACTCCCAGCATCACACTCGTTACAGTCCTGCAGTTTATCTTTTGCACGCCTCTCATCACCATGCACATGTGACTGCAAGACATAAAGCAAGGCTTTTATTCACAGATTGAATTAAAGCTTCAAAGCGCTGAAGCTTGTGAGATACATACTGTAACATTTGGTCCCACTTATCCAGAGAGACTTCTAAAAGGCTGAGCAACAAGAGTGTGTTCATCTGATAAGATGAAGGCTGAAGACTGACTCTGTTCAGTTATGTAGTTTCTAAACCCACTAGCACCCCTTCTTGCCTACTGATTCACTCTTATGTCATCTTGAAGGCCTGTTGTCAATATACCGTATTATGTTACACTGAACCGCCAACGTGTATTAAACAATAAAGTCTAGTATATTTGATGGCCCCTGTCAGCCCTGAGACCTTGGAATGGTTAACCCCTGTTCAACACTGTCTGTGTGTGTGTGTGTGTGTGTGTGTGTGTGTGTGTGTGTGTGTGTGTGTGTGTGTGTGTGTGTGTGTGTGTGTGTGTGTGTGTGTGTGTGTGTGTGTGTGTGTGTGTGTGTGTGTGTGTGTGTGTTGGTGTTGGATACTCACGCTGCCTCCATCACCACTGCTACGCCTGCTGGCTCCAGCGCCTCAGAGATGGCTGTGGCAATCTGTTTGGTTAGACGCTCCTGAACTGGAGAGAGAACAACACATAGAATCCCACGTCGAAAAATACCAATGGAAGGATTAAAAGTGATGATAGTAATCCATAGCCTTAATCTACAGTAATAGGCCTACCTTGCAGCCTTCTGCTGTATATCTCCACAATTCTGAAAAGTTAGAATATGACTGTTAGTGCATGTGTGTGTGCATGCATGCATTTGCGTGTGCGTGTGTGTGCGTGCACATTCGCGTATGAGAGAGCATTTTGAATCATAATATGCTTACTTGGCAAGCTTGCTCAGGCCAACCACTTTTTTGTTCGGGAGGTATGCGATGTGAACCTGAAACATTGAAATAAAGCAAGAAATATATTACAACACACAACCTTACATAATTACCCCAATCAATTGCTGAAGTTTCTCGTTATACTGCAAAATTCTCAGTATTAATTGAACTCAGATGGTGTGGGTGTTTCATTGAATTACCCTGCCAAAGAAGGGCACGAGGTGGTGTTCACACAGAGAGAACACATCTATGTCCTTGACAATCACCATTTCGTCGTGGTTCTCATCAAACATTGCATCGTTCAAAATATCTGTAGGGAGATAAAGTGTCATTTTAATTTATATCATTTATAGTTTTTGAACCAGACAGGCCATTCTGTTCACAGTGTCCTGGAGAAAACGTCATATTTGAAAATTCCAGCCTACCAGTAATGTGTGTGAACCAGTTATGTCTCCAGAGAGAGATCGTAATATTGTTATTGGTATTTGTCAGCTACAATAATGTACTTTATATAATAAATCAGACAATAAATCAGAGGTTTCTAACAACATCTGTTCTAAATCTTGTATCCCTGGGATGTAGCATGGTGTTTGTGTTTCTGCGAATCATACTACAACCATTTCTCAAATCATCACTAAGTCACAGATTGCAATGATAAGTGCTGTAAAAACCATGGTGCCAAATGAACAACTTACACACCCACATGAATAAAAACATTTATGGCTAGGACAACAATAAGCTGTTAATTGTCAACATGAGACATGGCAATGGGATAGACTATAGAGACCCAATTAATTTCATTGCCATAGTGCAATGTCCTGCTGTTGCAAAGTAGCGGTGCCTCTGAGCTGCCCCAAACACCTCTTTGTCTTTGGATGTTTGAATCCACAACATTGCCATTTCATTTCCTTTTAGCCTGAAGACAGTGTTGCATTGCTGAATTGGAACGTGGTTGCACTCTATTTTAATGATGTGATGCTTAACACCTACACTACAGGTCACACGATGGACAATTGATATGCATCCAGGCTCATTCCTATGTTAATTCACCTGGTGTGAGTCGGGAGCCTTTATAAACTTTGTTGAGGTGTGAATTTAAAGTTGTTTTAAATCTATGCATGTGCCTGCGCACGCTCCTGTTCAAAAAGGTTGTTGTACGGCATGTTAGGCCATCCCATGAGCAATGCAACCCTGCCTGAAGGATGTGTACAGTGTACGCAGGATAATTTATCCATTTGAACCACCAAGAGTGGGTTTTTACAGTCCACAGCATCAAACAATCTGAACATAATAAACATCAAAGTGCATTCACCTCGAACTGATTCTTGATATCCTTTGGTGAAGTTCTGCATGGCTTTGGCTGCGCGCAATGGTGTGCGTACAAGACCCTCACGGTGGATGTCTTCTCCAAGCTCCATTAATATGGTGGCATATGCTCTCTCCATGTTGGTCAGCTTGGATGCTTCCTCTGCATCCTTGCTTCTCTTTTCTTCTCTACACAGCTCAGCCTTTTTAGAGTCAATGCACTTTTCACTGAAAGAGCTCATATACTCAAAGTTTCCATTGCAGACACCATTCTTCTCAGAGGCGTGGTGGTGATACTCCATTCTTCAGACTGTTATGTTTGCTATCAATTAAAATCACTTCAGTTTCTTCAACGGGATAAATGTGAAGCTTGGTGGCGGGTTGTTAGATGTGGGTTGGAGAATGGTGTGGTTGTGTGTGGTTGCTTTTAAAGCATCTTTCAGGCCCAGATCACGGGCGTGCCTTCAATTGTACTTTGAAGGACGGCATGCATGGGTTCGCAGGAGAAAATGGCCCATGAAGAGTTGTCTTAATACACAATTTCCTTGCATGCAATGTTGCAAAGACGAAGGGGCCGAGACATCTGATCACTTTGGTAATTGATTTCAAGCAAATTAAAATAAGTAATGCAAATGGAGCAATGCGCATGGCTTCAGATTACTTCAACTACTATGTTTTTTTTGTAGGATGGCCTTCTGGGATACATTACGTTGCTTAACTTCAGCTGTGGCCTGCACACTCGTCTCTTTAACTAAAGCACCTGAATGCGCTCTGCCTCTGACCCTGACCCCTGAATAAATGTGTGTGCTTGAGAAATGCTTATGGATGCTGTCAATAAATCCTCACTTTGAATTGAACTTCGAGTGTCTAAAAATCACATTCTTCTGATGGCCACATATGGTATATCAAGTCTGACCTCTTCAGATTTTGGGAAAACAAGACAAAATAATGTACAGTTTCAGTGCATACTGTATGGATGGGATAGTAACTGCTTCTGCAACTGATATGACCAAAATTAATTGTGCATATGACACCACTGGGATCATACTGTAAGTTCAGTTATATTTCAGTTAATAAGTTATACTCATCTATCTCTTCTGGTCAAGCAAATATTCCATTTTACATGCACATTTTATATGACTTCCTCCTTGTTTTTAATCATTAATGAGTGGGTGCATCCGATCTATTAAAAAAGATTATATATGGAGCGTTGGCTTCCTCTCTCATGTTACAGTATATTACATTTTCACTCTACATGTTACAGTATATTACATCTTCACTCTACATTTTATATCATTTCATTGACATGTGACACATAAGGCTCCGCCAGGCCGAAAGGCATGGACGAGACTATGTTTTGCACCCTGTCCGTCCGTCCGTCCGTCCGTCCGTCCGTCCGTGTGGTTCCGTCTGTGAACAGCTAATCTCCGGCACTGTTGGCAAGGCATGATGGAAGCAATACTGTGCACACACACACTCCCTGGATGCCAGAGCAGAACCTCTGCCCCAAATGTTTCACATGGGCCTGCCGCCTGATATAGCGCCACCAGGAGGAAGATTTTTTGACTACTCCTACAGATTTTGTCCAAACATCACGCAAATCGTTTTGCTGTTGCTGTGAAGCACTTTGGAAGTCCTTCTGAGAGGTGCTATATAGATAAACATTACATACTTATGGAAGAAGAACTAATGTTATGTAAAATCAAATAAAACTGAATGATTTTTATGCAATCCTTGCTAACACAAATGGTGGAAAATCTAATTATTCCAATGAATTTCTGTGGAAAAACACAGGCATCTATACTAAAAATGACTAAAGAGCAAGCTAAGCTGTTGAAATTCGCATGAAATGGCAAATGGGGATGATTTTCATCATGCCCTCCCTCACTCCCAGCAATCTATTCTTGGTTATTTCTTTGAAAACCACTGATGATATGCCTCATAAGACATATTCACTGATCATTTCTCAAGGGCTTTCAGCGTGGAAAAAATGCTTCTATATCAAATCAGAGTGACCTTACTGTAGAAGTAATTCATGTGAGCATCATACAAAGAACACCCTTACTAGTCACAGACTGGTGGGCTTTAATAGCTGATCTTTTATGCTACTGTACAGCAGTGGTTAACCAGATCAGTGGCCTTGTGGTTCAATCCCCCGGCTGGGTCATACCATAAAGATGGGACCCAATGATCAAGGGTTGAATAGGCCCTATGCACAGCAGCCATATTGTAAGACATTCACAGGTGTTATCAATGATACTAATGAAGGCTCTGTTCCCTTCTGGTCAGACGGAGTCAGGGTGCTGATATTGTGCATGTTGGCTCACTGGAAACACTCCCAAATGGCCCTTTACGGGTGTGTAACTCTGAGAGTGTACAGATGGAACCAAATGTACCCTTACGGGTCCATTTGGTTCCATTTGTACACTCTCAGAGTTATGGGGGTCGTGGAAACCACTGTGCTAGACTAAATGGAACAGAGCCTTCATTAGTATCATTGGTAACACCTGTGAATGTCTTCATAATATGGCTGCTGTGAATAGAGCCTATTGGGGGTAAGTCCCTGCGACATACTAGCATCATGTCAAGAGGGTGTACTTGTACATCAAGCTGCCTCACGCTACAGAAACAGGATACGTAGGCTCCTGCCCTATATGGGCCACATCATGGCTTGGGAACTTTTGGTTCGCAATGATACTTGATTTGAATGAGCGGTTCTCAAACTTTTTAATTTCAAGGACCAAGTTTGGTATGCATTAGGCCATGAAACCCCATAACTCACAGAGTCTAAACTCCTCAGAGTTACAGACCTGTAAGGGTCCATTTGGTTACTAATTATCAATCATTCAGCTGGGGACCATGTGAAACCCCCTCAGTACCCCTGGGGGTCCCCAGATCCCACTTCGAGAAGCACTGAGGTACAGTATTTCATTATCTTCCCTTAACCCAGCAGTTCACGTCCCTAGTTGTCCCAAAGCAACATGCGATCCTACAGGGAAAACTGAGATTTATAGTTGAGTAACCCTATCTCACCCTGCTGAAACAAATATGAATTTCTTGCTTGCTTATTTGTAAAAAAAATATTAAAAGCATGTTTAAAAACATTAAAAGCTAATCTGTGTATGGAAAGGGGCTGAGGGGGTGTTGAGGTGGGAGTGGGGTGGGCTAAATCCAACAGCAAACCTGTTGGTTTATTAATGTATTCATACAGTTTCCTTGTAAAATACATAATTTATTTTGTCATTGATCATACATGTGAGAGTTGGTGAAGCACTCGTGACTCATTTAGTTTGATGCAGTAGTATTCATTCTTATGTTTTAATCATATGTGTAATTTGTTCATCATTGACCGTTGCATTTTCTCTTCTTATTTTAAATCACATTGAGTCTATGCTTGTCCTATGAAATGTGCTATATAAATACATTTGACTTGACTTGACAAGTAGTACTGGCTGTGGTAGAAGTAGTTGTACTAGTAGCAATAGTTGCAATGGCAACATTACTGTAGCACAGACTGAATGATACAACCACACTGTGGTTCCTCATTGTGGCTCCATGCACCTTGTGACCTTATAGGCTTGTAGCAGATCAGTGATCAATGAACTCTGAATGAACTATGAATGAATTTCCAGCTTATGTATTTGGCATGTTGCACATGCACTCCAAATTCTCAACGCACCAGATGCATGACTGTGACCGGAAGCATGACTTGCCGTTGGCATGCAAGGGCCAACTTGCTGACTGTCACAATGCTGCCATGACCAATACAAGATTGGTGAATTCTACATGCATGACAATGATGCACTGTCCCTTATCCATTCATTCTCCATGTATTGTGTAGTGTATAAAAACTATTGGTGTACTATCACTTGTATTCTTCTGACACCAGATAGGCCATGGAAAACAAAATGCAGGTGGGCAAGTCCACTCAAAGTTCACAATAATCCTTTTCAACCTACTAAATATTTTGTCACCCAACTGCAATTAGTAAATGAGAGAAGTGCCAAGTGGTATTACAAAACTCTACTGTATGTGACAGTAGAGTTATGTATAGTAGTGATACCATACAACAGAGCCATCGTTGCAACAATGATCACGGAGACTAAAAACTATAGTGTGAATAAATACAACACATTCCAGGTAAGCAATAAATCAAAAGTAAACTGCATTTATTTATGTATGCTTTTTTCTTTTCCTCTGCAATGAATGATTATTACAATGATAATCTCCATGTATTTCTTTATATGCTCTATTTATACCAGTCTCTTTCAGGGCTGTCAGTTGCATGAATTTGAAATCCAAGGAAGTCATTCATTCTATCTAACTTGTCACTATACAGTAGCTAGTAAATTGGCTATTTTCCCTATTTTTGTTCGCCACCATTGTACAATGAAGTATAATACAGGGTTAAGTGGTTAATTCGTATTGATTCGTTGATATACAAGAAATAAAGAATTGCCAAAAAATAACCTACTTCTAGATTATTTGATTAACCTAAATAAACAAGATTAAGTCAGTTATTGGTTCTAAATACCGGTTTAGATATATTTTCGGTTAATTGCCCACCACTGTGTAGCAGTCACCTCAGGTCTATTTTTGTCATGTCAGTTGACAGCTTCAATCAGCAGAAGAATCAGAAGTAATGGTCTCAGGACTGAGGAGGTTTGCATAGTCAATAGTACCATGTAAAAAAAGAGAGAAATTCACCCATATTAAAGTACATTAAAATAGTACTAAAGTTACCTCTAGTACTATCTTAATTTAGTTTAATAATGTTGACAAAGAATTGCAGAATTTGTGCTATTTTATGACTATAGTCATATAATTGTACTTAACAATAGTGTCATTTTGTTTCCATCCTGCAGCCACCAGATGGCAGCCCTGTCCTTTTTGCCTCGGCAAAAACAGTCTGTGGCACTCTACAACTTCATGCTGAACCCAGTTCCCCTGCACAAGATATTGAACCTGTCTTTAAGACAAGCTCCTAACCCTAACTTTGATTTGGTATCCAGTGTTATTATTCTTATTATTTTGTATTCATACTTTTTATTAGGCTAGTATTACATTCTTGTTGTATTGTATTGTTAGCACAGTTCTGCGGAACAGGTCCCACCAACATTTCACAGCTTTTACTTGTATAATAAGTGACAAATAAAACTCTTCTTGATTCTTAAAATTAATTATGTTTATACTCCATCTCCTGTAACAAAGCCTGATAACAACATAGACTTCATCGCCCTACTGACCAGTGAAAGGTTTGTTATAATAATATTGCCACACAAACCAAGCCAATCCATTTATCTAATTTGAGATTAAAATACTTGATCTGTCACACAAGTATGTAATAAAGGTTGTATTACAAGTAAGGTACTAAGTAGTAATAAGTCATAAAGTGTGTTAAGTGTAACAAACATACGGAAGGAATTGGAGCAGCTTGGACAGGTTTAAAACTGTCATACAGGTATTCAGTGGAGTATTTGGGTATGGCATAGAAAACTAATTATTGCAAAAGTTATCCCTCTTCACCTCTAATGACCTATATCTAGGTCATGATGGTAGTAGTGTGAATGATAGTGATTTTCCTGGTGCTGGACATCACTTTCTGCTAACTACTTCATTGAGTCATGCCACTTACTCTGCCATTATGATTTGTGTCATGTGGTCATGAATGATATGACTCCACCTTAATGACCTCATGTTCGGGTGTGAGTTTGAATGCTCCTTTGTGACCTTAGAATTGTCCTCGAATTTCCATTGGTGTAAGCTATGTCACGTCTACACTTAAATGCTCACCACATTTTAATTATACAACAGTTGATGCCACAGCATTAGCATTAGCATTCACCTTTCATTTTGCCAACTAGACATGTGAAGAAAATGTTTTATTGCCAAGGTTTATACACAGACAGCTTTCTGAAAACATGTTGATGTAAGCCAAGGGTGGGTAACCTTTTCGGGCACGTTATAAACTTAACCTCAGTAAAACTATGCCTAACCCTAAACTTATTCCTAACCTTATCCTCAGTGAAACAAACACAAGAATACAAGAGCCGCTGGGGGCGAGTGGTCCGCGGAAAAAATTGGGGCGAGCGTTCCGGTTACCCCCAATCTGATCACATGGTAGATCAAAAAGAGTTGCTTTCCCACCCCTGGTGGAAACTAATTAAGCTGCATTTAAACTTGCTGTTCACACTTATGTTGTATGCATGAAAACTTGTCGTAATATTTCGGAAGGCCAAATTAATTAGGTATGATAGTGGCATTTGCTACATGTCCGACATGCTGGTAGCGAATACAAGAATGGTCGACCCAAAACACGCTCGCTCCGGTAAAATCTGTCGATGTCGAAAGTCAGAACGGTCGGACCCATAATGTCTGGCCAGTGGCCAGCAAAGTTCACTCGCCCCATGGGGACTCACCCCAGTCAAATCCGGCGACCTCGGAACAGCGGACCGACAATCTGGCGACCTCGGAACGGTCGGACCCACAAATCGAGCGACCTCGGAACGGTCGGACCCACCTTTTATTTCTGGCCACCAGAACCTACTTTTGACGTGTCAGGGATAATTAGACTAGGAGTGGCTGATGATTTACAATTCTGTCCCTATGTGGACGTAACTCGAATGCCGCTGAGTCGGATGAAGCGGAATTCGCCACATTCAGCACGGCAGCTCGCCTGAGCTTGCTCGGCGTTGCCTCTCGTGGTTCAAGTCCGCTTCAAGTCGCGCCTCCGTCGTTGTAATAGTTTTTCTGAATACAAGAACGGTCCCCCAAAACACGCCTAACGCCTACTTCCTAACTTAATGTTAGGGGCTGCAGTCTGTTCTCACCAAGCAGGGCGAGCGTTCCACACAGACGGGGAGAGTGGTCCACCGCTGGGGCGAGAGTTCCGCTCAAGCGGGCGAGTGATGGTTCGCCACTGGGGGCGAGCGGTTACCCTGGTAGCCATACTGTTCAAGTGATGTTGGGAGAGGGCATTATTATTATTATTGTTATTATTATTATTAATAATTATTATTATATAATCATAAATGTTGGTTAGAAGATGGAGGTATCCTAGTAATTGTATTGATGATGATATAATTAAAAATAACTATCTGACATTATGTGACAGAATCAGAATCAGAAGACTTTATTGCCATGACATGTGAACATGTTAGGAATTAGACTTGGTACAGCGGAGCACAGTTTACAACAGCTGTCATGACTCATGATGATGAAATGTTTAGCAAGTTGCAGGCAGCAGCATCAGCACCCATCCTTTGTTTTGGGCCTGCATGGCCCTCTGTTCGTCATGAAAGATCTGGCTGCTGGTGCAACTTGCTGCCCTTGGCTGGGACCGGACACCACCAGTGATGGAAAGTAACTAAGTACATGTACTCAAGTACTGTACTTAAGTACAATGATGAGATACCTTTACTTTACTGGAGTATTTCCAATTTTCAGTACAGTTACTTCTGCTCCACTACATCTAAGAGGCAAATATCCTACTTTTTACTCCACTACAATTATTTGAAAACTCTAGTCATACAAATGAACCACTTCAGCCCTATCTAAACTTTGGCTATTTGAAAATAGTCGATCTACAAGCTCAAAGCGCTTCATCATGTGACATGTTGTGAGCTTGTAGATCTGCTATTTTCAAAGGATTTTGATACATTTTATACATACCTTGTGAAACGGGACATTCTGCATAATGAGTACTTTTACTTTTGGTACTTTAAGTATATTTTGATGCCAATACTTTTGTACTTTCACTCAAGAAAATTTAGACTTTTACTTCACTTGTAACAGAGTTTTTCTACATTGCAGTATTGATACTTTTACTTAAGTAAAAGAATTGAGTACTTTCTCCACCACTGGACACCATCACCAGCATCACTTCTACCTCCACGTTTCCAAGCAGCTGCCAATGGAGGAGCTTCATCGTCCGTCTCTCCGGTCTCCGTCCATTGGTACCATGCGATGCCTATCATGCGGAGGCCCACACACCAGCGTTGCCATGTCCGCTTATTATAAGCGACTTTGGGCTTATTTTTCTGTGAAGTTGCTTGTATAGATATATAGTAGTTGCGGGTTGCGTTTTTTTGGGGACTTGTTTCTAAAGTGTAGATGCAAAATAATTCGAAACTGGCCCCTGTAAAAGTCAAAACCTAGCCCCCCTCCCCTCGAACTGTTTACTGATTCTTGTTTTTCTTTTTCCTAAATTGTTTTTATGATGTTCTGCATAGTAGTGTATCTGTCTGTCATTTTATGTCACTGTGAATTGAGTACAAAGGACCCCAATGGAAACAAGCCAATGGCTTTCTTGGGTTTTTAAATTCCTATTAGCTGACCTTGTATTGAACTATACCTTCATGTGCTTTTTTCTGCAAACGTTTAATAAAGTATTCAATCAATCAATCATGGACCCCCAAATGAATATGTATTTGTCCCTATCCCCATCTGAAAAAGGTTTGTGCCAGGGACCAGATTTGTGTTGTTAGAATGTTTCAAAAATCTTCCAAATATTCCACATTTTATGATCTGCTATTTTCAAGTAAATGTTTAAAATGCCAATTTTAAACATTTACTTTGCTTATTTCTCTCACAAAACCTGACAACACTGCCACACACTTCCAAAGCCCCGACACACTTCGCCCGTACGACCGGTGGTGTCGCGCGGCGAAAACAGACGATCTGCAAGCTCACAGCGCATTGCGACCGCTTTGGGTGGTGAGCTTGCAGATCGGCTATTTTCAAAGACTTTCCCTATCCGCCGAGTTGCCATAGGAAGGAAGTTGTGCGAGGCGTTCAGTCCCGCCCCCACGTCGCCATTGGACCGCAGTGGTGCCACTCGGCTCCGCTCCCGCATGCGGGCCACCGGCAGTGTTGCCATGTCCGCTTATTATAAGCGACTTTGGGCTTCTTTTTCTGTAAAGTTGCTTGTAAATATTGGTAGTTGCGGGTTGAGTTTTTTGGGGGCTTGTTTCTAAGGTGTAGTTGCTTATTTTGGTCTTGTTTCCTAATGTTGTTTAAACCAGTGGTTCTCAAACATTTTCATGTCAAGGACCCCAAAAGTAATATGTATGAGTATGTGCATGCAGACCCGGCCTCATCTGAAAATATATAAGGTGAGGGACCCCATACAAGATTTGTGTGGGGTTTTTTTTATCCACCTTTTCTTCAATATGTTTTTGTAAAAAAAAATAGCCGATCTACAAGCTCACAACGCGTTGCATCACACCGCGTTGTGAGCGTGTACATCGGCTATGTTATGCAATCGCATAATTTATCGCACAATCAGTCAAACGGCGCAGATTATATTTTTTTCAAAAAGGGCACATAATCACATGTGGCCGAGCAAATTTTCCCATATTTCAGCACATTTCGCAACTTTTCACATATTTCGCAACTTTTGGCATATTTCCGCAGATTTCGCAACTTCCTGCATATTTCACCGCATAAAATCACATAAAACCCCACATATCTCACAACTTTTTGCAACTTCCCGCAATTCCACCGCATAAAATCACATAAAACCCCCTCATATTTCGCAACTTTTTGCATATTTCGCAACTTCCCGCAATTTCACCGCATAAAATCACATAAAACCCCCTCATATTTCGCAACTTTTTGCATATTTCGTAACAGCATCTTTTTGCAAATTTGCAACTTTTTGCAAATTTGCAACTTTTCACATATTTCGCAATTTCTCGCATATTTCGCAAAAATCACATACAAACCCCTCATATTGCAAAATCAAGTATTTTAGCCCGCATAATCAAGGATTTTTGCCTGCGTTTTTCTGGAGGGTCTAAATTAAAAGGTCTCATGTGGCTTATTTTGGGCTTGTTTTCCTAGACATGGTTCCTTGTTTCTCTCGCAAAACCTGGCAACACTGGCCACCGTCCGTCCGCCTCTTTCAGCTCTTTCTCTGCTTCGGCGACCGTCGTCATCCAGGCTGTCAGGAACGGCAACGGACCACGGGTCGAGAAAAAAAAAAAAGAAAAAAAAAATGAGGACTCGACCATGAAAAAAAAAGCTCAGGCTGTCGCGGCATTTAACGAAGAATATTTTAGCCGTTATGAAATGAATTCATCTTCTCGGGTTAAGTTGTTACTCGGAATGAAACTGACAACTAGCCTTGACACCGTGGACCGCAAGGGGGATAATAATATGTGCCTGACTTCTCTTCATAGCCATTTTTTTGCAGACAAAGAGAGCTGTTGAGTAGGGCTTTCTAAGAGACAAAAGGGTAAGCTGTGAATTCTACAAGCCCCGCGGCCTGCTGTCTAACACGTTCCATGTGCCTGCTATGCATCCCTCAGCGACACCGTATCGTTTAATTCACGAGGAATTTTGTGTCGATTTTCTTTTTTTTTACAAGCTAACGCCGTGCTAACCTCGCTAGTTGGTTGCCAAGCTAACGTTTAAGCCCAAAGATACCAAGGATGCGACCGTGACGTCACAACATGCGATCGGAAGTGTGTTTTGTAGCATGTATGGTTACTTTCGAGGCTCAATTTGTTGTAATCTAGTATATTATTACGATGTGCCAACCTTACTAAGATGGGTGTTTTAGTATATTATTACGATGTGCCAACCTTACTAAGATGGGTGTTGCTGGTCAAAAAAATTACGCATCTTCAACTGAAAGTTGAAAATGATTAACTTTTCACCAGGGATAGTTCACTTTCAAATACTATAAACCTGAGAAAAAATTACAAAAAATAAATGGATAAATAACGACCATGATTTTTCTCTTCTTTTAACACATTCATTATTTTATTTTTTGAAAGTGAAATATCCCTTTACGCTAAGCTTAATATGTAATAAGATGTAAGGGCCTGGAGCACTTGTGCTACATGACGCTTGGTTGTGACGTAAATTACGATCCCTTGGTATCTTTATTCTAGACATGAACTAAAGGGTTGCATTCTAGCAACACGAAACTACTGGGAACACTCTTTTGACAGTTCCTTTGTGGAACGTTAAGTAAAGTGCATTTGCTTTAGTTTCTATCCAGACAACTGTAAATCCTTAACTACAATTAGTGCAGAAACACCACACGCCTAACGCGAGATTAAGAAGACAAATGATAGCTCGGCTAGTAGAGCTAACTTGCTGGATGGACATCTATGTCAAGACACTTAAATTGTATGGCTAACGCATTAGCCTGTACGCTAGCTTGGCTAACTGAGGCCGGGGATAAGTTGGGCCTCCAACATGCCAAAGCCCTTGTAACAGCAACTAGCCTAGTTAGAAAGCTGCTCCTCTTGCATTACTGCTAGGACACACCGCTAGCTCGGAGTCGTCACATAGACCAGTGTTTCTCAAACTTTAAAGTGTCAAGGTCTCCCCTGAACTCTGACAGTATACTGGTTCCATGTGTATACTGTTAGAGCTACAGACTTGTATGGGTCAATTTAGAACCCCATCAAGGAACCCACAGAGTCACTGGAATCCACTTTGAGAACCACTGATATAGCCAATTAGCGGTAACGTTAGTTGGTACTGATGCGACGTTATTTCCACTGCAGCTAGTGCAGATTAGCCCAAAAATAAGCATCGGTTGCTAAGCGTTTTTAGTGTCAGGCAATGACACATCTGGTAATAACTGCTTGTAAGAAACGTACATAGCCATATATTATAATGCACATCATTGAACGCTGCAAGTTAAACCATTGATTTGAGCTTGATGCAGCTGTCCCATGATGCAGAAATTTATGGTATTAAAAAAAATGGTAATATCTTCAACTCTGATGAAAAAGGCAGTCACATTTCATAGCCAATCTTGTCATCAAGAGTTTGGCATCTGACAAGATCAGTGTTAAAGAGTGCAGAAATGTCTTGTTTCAGTTACATGAAGACCCTGCGTGGAAGCCTGCCACCCCACACGGCTTTCTGAAAGCGAGACACCACAAATATCTCATTTACTCTGGTCTGGGCAGAGAAGGCTTCCTCCCTTAATCTTGTCCGCTCTCCAGCCCTCTCTTAGATCACTAGGATCCCCAGAGAATGGGTGTGTTAGGCTTTCGAAGAGCAGAAGTAGCCTAATTCTGTTCAGAGGCAGGGCCTTAAATGGGTTGGAGACTGGGTTGAGCCATTGTCAGTGGTGGCATTCACACCAAATTACTAACAGATTACTGTACTTTGAATTTAATTAGCCAAGCAGAGCTTATTCACCCTTGAAGCTAAACTCTTTAGTGGTTCTTAGCAGTACTTGGTCTCATTTGTTTTTTTTTACTTTTCACACAATAAAGGCTGTGCATAGAAATGACTACTAGTGTTAGAACCTGGGTGGGAAATTAACACCAGGCATAAAGTAAGCAAGTCTACCAGCAAGGTAATGTCAAGTAATCAACCATTTGTTAACTTTGGTTTGGAGGTTCTTTTCTAATCCAGAAATTAAAAAAAAAAGTCTGCAAACTTTTTATACCATCAGTGGACAGGAGACAAAACTGTTTAGTTTCCCACCCAGGTTATAATTTCACATCCATGGCTCTTTGGCTGGCTCACATAGCAGACCTGGGCATTATGTGAACTGAAGTATGTTGTTATCCTCTTTTGATCTCTACTCTGTTTATTGTACGTTTACCTCTATTGCAGTCTTGGGGCCTATATTGTCTGACATTTGTCTTAGCTGTTCATCCACCAAACGCGCCAATCAGTAAGGTAGTGATACTGTGCATAGAGATCTTTTTATAAGGGTCTCACATTTGCAGTGTATTATTTTTGGTGTGTCTTGGATAGCTCACTGAGTTCCTTTGATGCCTAATCAGAATGGAACATGCTAATGAGGACAAGAGAACTGAGGCAGATTAGCTAGCTGACCCTGTAGCACGCACTGGCAGGGCATGTCAGGTCTCACTGGTCATTCTGTCACACTGACGGCTATGGATACAAACATGGATCATTCGGGGACATGTTGGGGTTACTCACAGCTCAGTCATGAACATGTTTGGTAGTCTGTGCCAGTTATAATTGTAAAATAAATGTATTTTTTTGCCAGTTTCAGTCAGTCGACAGCAGAAGTTGCAGCGTATGTAAAAGTTGACATGATGACCAAAAAGAAAATTCCAAATTTAGATTGTTTAGATTTGGTTCAGACCTTAGATTTCACCTATACAGTTGAGGTATCTATAGTTGTAGCTTTTTCCAAAAGCCCACCAATAGGGCAACCTAGGTGTGCGTATTTGTTCCGCATTGCTTGTCACCAAACTTGACAATTGACCACCAAATTGCACCTTATGTCAGATATTCAGTTAAAGATATAATATGATATGAAGTTTTATGGCCTGTTAAGTTGTAAATTGATGAAGCAGACAGCCTCATTTCAATAGTTTTGAAATCCCTGAGTGAGTAAAAGTTGCAATCAACATGAGCTCACTTAAACTTTGGTAGAGGTTCAGGTGTTGCCATGATGTAACTCCAAATATTGGTCAGATATCTTAGTTCTGTAGATACAAAAAATGTGATACTTTGCAGTGAAACAGGTCTCGAAGTCACACTTTTAGCACACAATGCATACTTTCTGCTAATGTATATTACAAAAGCAAGGATCGGTAAAGGTACTATTGTCATTTCTTAAATGCAATAATAAACATGGTGATTCGGTATAAGGTCGCGGAAGCAGAGCTGGGTTTTGTTTTTTGCAACCGTGCAATGCAAGTCAATGAGAATATACTAGATACAGTAAGACCTCTTCTCTCCTTCAGTTGTCTAGAAGAAGGTCATTACAATATACCTTCTATTATTGAGTGCACCCCGTGTTGCACCAAATTGTAGTATAATCACTCAGAACTATGTTGAGTCCACTGTCCGTGGACCCTTGAGGTTACATGGAACCGTAAAGTATAATCCGGCCTTTACCTGTTGCTGTAATTTAGCTGAATGACACCCCCCACTAACTTCAGGCCTATCAGGCCCCTGATAGCAATTGCTTTCCAATTCTGCATGGGGCTGACTATAATTTGCTAATATTGTGTAGTTATACTCTGCAGCAGAAGCTCAAGCTATTGTTGATTATGTGGCCTTATTTTGGCAGTATTCTGTAAATTTATACTTTTAAGTCTGGCCAAGTAACGTGTATCACCTGAACCATTCCAACCACAAATTCATTTTTGAAAATCATTATATACTGTATATATACGTGTGTGTGTGTGTGTGTGTGTGTGTGTGTGTGTGTGTGTGTGTGTGTGTCTCTCTCTCTCTCTCTCTCTCTCTCACTCACTCACTCACTCACTCACTCACTCACTCACTCACTCACTCACTCACTCACTCACTCACTCACACACACAAAACTGCATTTGACATTTGTAGATGCAATTGCCTGTCTGATGTCTTATTATAACTGGGAAGTTTGTTGTTGTTGAGTTGATTAGCTAGCAGAAGCATAAAGCATGCCAACCCACATGGAAAAAGACATCCTCCCAAGATTGATGTGATATAACATTAGCCTCACAATTCCAGTCTGTCTTGAAGGGAAGGCAGAAAAGGGTTGTCAACATGATGCAAGATTGATTCTTAAAGCCACGTTTCATGTTACTGAAGTACTACAGTCATGGGTAGGATAGTACAACCGGTCTTAAACCCAACTAGGGTTGTAAGGATGTATGTCTGGCTGCTTTGACGTTGATGAAAAAGCTAGATTTAGCCATTTCAATTAATAGTTTTGCTTTTACAGTTAAAAAAATTACAGGGAAGCCCTGTTTGAAATGTATTCTTAGGCTTCAAAAGCACATTTATATTAATGAAATCAAAATCTTATAAGAAATCTCAACTGGGATATTGACTCTGGAGAGGACTCCCTCAGAGAATTGTCTTGCGTAGCAGCGTAGTAGAACAGAGTTAAGAGTTGCATAGACTTCTTCCTCTACCTCTCTCCACTGTTCTCTCCTATTTCATCTACACACAAATCCTGAGTATTCATTTAACTTTGTACCCATAAGGCTGAAAGCTGAAAGTTAATCAGAAAAGTGAAATGCACTCTCTTTTTTCACGCACTCTGACAGTTAAAATAAAACATAGGATTTTATAGTGTAGTACAATTCTTTTCCCTCTGCACTCAAATGGCCCTAAATGCTTGTGGTCACTTTTGCATTCTGACTAAGGCTTATTCTGCCATTGCATGTAGGCCTACTGTACATAGCGTATCGGGTAAATGGCTCAAATTCGGCATCATAAAATGCAGAGGGAAGACCTCCAATGGACTGCTAGATAATGCACTGCACTCACTCTCCAGACCCTCTGGCCTGTTGTGCAGACGAACTTGGAGCACAGAACGAACCACAGTGAATGAGTCATGTCACATCTGGTGATGCAGCTTAGTGGTTGACAGCTTGAGAAACTACGTACTCCATCTTCACAGCAGCTGATTTGTCCCATGCTGCTGTTGTTTCAGGACTCCGTATTCTAAATGTCTGGTGACCATCAAGAGGGGATGGTTTCATAATGTTATCTTCACTACAAAAGAACTCGGCGGTTAGAATTATAATCAGGCCAGGAACTTGCCCAGACATCATGAGTTTGGTTAGTGATTGCCTGCACTTGAGGGTGGAGGGAGTACTACACAGTAAAATCCTCAGTGATAATTTAGCCATCTGTAACTTTCGGGTGTACAAATGTAACCAATTGGACCCTTACTGGTCCATTTGATTACATTTATATACTCTGAGTGAAATTAATACAAGATTTTAATGTGTATACTCCCTCCACTAAAATCTGTATATAGGCCATGGTGAATCAACTTCATCGGTCATGTGCTGGGCACCAGCCTTGTTTCATATGCACCACAGAGCCCTGTCTGTTGCTGCTGAATGAGCAATTCCATGTTGGTCCTGTCTTTGTCAGTATTAAGACACTAGGTATGCCCTGCAAGTGGGCCAATGTTAAGCCAAAAAGTATTGCTAGTCTTGAAGCTGCACAATGTAACATTCCTCTTCTACCCCGGATTTGAACCCAGTTTCCTGCGAAAGTGATGCCATTTTTACCATTGAGCTAGTGGAGCCTGCCTGCTTGCTCAGGGGATAAATAGAATTTTGACCATCAGATAAAAATTTGTGTCAGATCCTGTGTCTAGGTGAGACATGACCTTTGACACGATCTAAATGTCTCAATAGAAGAACAGGTAGACAAAATACAACCACTCCAATTGTATAAGTTATATTGTATAAACATACAGATTGGACAAAATTACATTTTATTCATAAAAGAAAAAGGTACATAGTGCTGCTAACCCTAAAGTAGAACAAAGTGTTATCTGTAAGTCGTAGGTAGAGAGGCAGATTGGTTCAAGAGCAGATGAGATCCCTTCTTGTACCCATGTAAGTGAATATTGAATGGCGCGGACACTTCCAGGGTTAGATTTCTGATGCTAGTAAACCATACAACAAAAATGAATGCACTCAAAATGGGATCCTGCCCTGTTATCTCCAACTAGATGCACAAAGTCCAACAGCCATGAGTTAAAGGGAGAAGGAAATGCTCAATGGTGGAGTGAATCCTTTTTGAGGTTTTGTGTTTGGTTGTCCACTTACCTGTGGTAACCATGCTCGCACTGAAATTCACATCATTGGAAAGCAGGTTGGTGCTACTACTTCCAAATCCCTGTCAAACACTGGTACTGTGATGAAGTGTGTGTGTGTGTGTGTGTGTGTGTGTGTGTCTGTGTGTCTGTGTCTGTGTGTGTGTGGCCTGTCTGCTGCTGTTACAGGGAAAGGTTTTGGTCAGGTCTAGACTGGCTCTGTAATACAGTACATACCAGCAGATCAACTGGGAGCAGATCCCTGGGTTCATTTATAGCCGTGGCCTTGTGTCCCTGCACGTCTGCCTGGCAACTCCTAACACGGCCGTTCCAGCTACTCAAACTATCCCACCTCTCAGACCTCCCGGTACACTCACACCATGTCTTAATTACTAGATTGGGGAAATGAAATATAGGAACTTATTTTATATAGCTTGTACTTTTGTTTGGAATGTATGTAAGCAAGCCATGGTGTGATTTCTCCACCTATCACTTATATAGTTTTGTCCTCTCATTCGCAGGTCCCGGGTCTCCTATCGATGGAGAAAGTGGGCAAGATGTGGAGCAACCTGAGGAGCAAATGCCAAACCCTCTTCCACAGCGATAGTTCAGGACCCGGAGAGAGCATCATCGAGGCCGACGCCGTGCACTGCGTGGTGGACCTTGGACAGGGAGGCAGCTCGGCCGAAGCCCCGGCCACCTCGGCGGCGTCCAGTCCCTCAAGGAGCATTCTGCCGCTCCCACTGGTAACAGCGGGGCGACGCCATCACAATTGTGTGTCAGACATCCCTCAGATAGTGGAGATCACCATTGACAAGGACACAGAGGATGTACGGGGAGGCCCAGGGGGCGTGCCTCTGGCTCGAAGAGACTCCTATTCCCGCCATGCTCCATGGGGTGGCAAGAAAAAACACTCGTGTTCCACCAAAACCCAGAGTTCTCTGGAAGCTGACAGGAGGTCGGGGCGTTCGCGGGGGAGTGGGAGTCGCAGAGACAGGCGCTATGGAGTCAGCTCCATCCAGGACATGGGAGACTCTGTATCTGGAGGACGCAGTCTCAGCGCTCGCTCCCTGCGGCAGCGGCTGAGTGACACTGTAGGTCTCTGCCTCCCACTTCCCCCTCGGCGACGCTCACGCTCATCCAAGACCCCCGTCACTTCCAAACGGAAGATCCACCTGACAGAGCTGATGCTAGAGACTTGCCCCTTCCCTCCTGGCTCGGACCTGGCCCACAAATGGCACCTGATTAAGCAGCACACGGCGCCGGTCAGCCCGCATTCCTCCACCGCCCTGCTGGACGCCTTTGACCCGGCCCACCCCTCCCCCGAGGACGAAGAGGAACGCCTGCGTGAGCGCCGCAGGCTCAGCATTGAGGAGGGTGTGGACCCCCCGCCCAACGCTCAGATCCACACCTTGGAGGCCTCAGTGCCAGGCTCCTCTCTTTACAAACTGGGACCAAAGATGGCTCCTTGCCTGGGAGACACCTCCGGGGAGGGGCGGGGCACTGGGGCCGGTTGCTCCAGTGGGGCTGGGTCGTCGGGGGTCGGTGGTCAGGTGCTAGGGGCCGCAGCCTCAACCCAGGACTGTGATTCGGAGGAGGACTCGACCACCCTCTGTTTGCAGGCCAGGAGGCCCAAGCAGAGGCATGCCTCCGGGGACGGCCACCTGAGCCGGCAGCAACCGGGGCCTTGGAAGGTCCACACTCAGATCGACTACATCCACTGCCTGGTGCCGGACCTGCTGCAGATCACGTCTCTGCCCTGCTACTGGGGAGTGATGGACCGCTACGAGGCAGAGGCGCTGCTAGACGGGCGGCCCGAGGGCACTTTCCTGCTGCGCGACTCGGCGCAGGAGGACTACCTCTTCTCAGTCAGCTTCCGCCGCTATAACCGCTCACTGCACGCCCGCATCGAGCAGTGGAATCACAACTTCAGCTTCGACGCCCATGACCCCTGCGTGTTCCACTCGTCCACCGTCACGGGCCTACTGGAGCACTACAAGGACCCCAGCGCCTGCATGTTTTTTGAGCCGCTGCTCACGGCGCCGCTCCACCGGACCTTCCCCTTCAGCCTACAACACCTGGCGCGTGCTGCCATCTGCCGCTGGACCACTTACGATGGCATTGGCGCCCTGCCGCTGCCCCCGGCCCTGCAGGACTTCCTCAAGGAGTATCACTACAAACAGAAAGTACGAGTTCGCTGGCTAGAGAGGGAGCCGCCACTCAAGGTCAAATAGGGCGGGACTTCCCCTGTTGGCCTGCACATACATGCTGCAGGAGGAGTACAAAACTTTTGAGAACCGCCC
This sequence comes from Gymnoscopelus microlampas, assembly GCF_963454915.1. NCBI lineage: Eukaryota > Metazoa > Chordata > Actinopteri > Myctophiformes > Myctophidae > Gymnoscopelus > Gymnoscopelus microlampas. Next base: position 21,867,959 of record NC_139950.1, read on the forward strand.
CCCCTTCCGAACCCGTTAGCCAATCAGAAGAAGCCATACAAATATGGCTCTCTGTCAGGCACAGGAGGTGGGAGGGTTGATTATAGGTGAAACGAGCTATACAAGATTCATTCTAATCTCTTTATTGTTTTAGTTAATACTTACATCACAAAAAAATTACATATGATTATATTCAGTATAACGCTGTCTGGCAAGCACATGTTTTAGTGTTGAACAGGTTTTTTCTTTTTCTTTTTTGGCAGGGAGGGAAAGAGCAAACGCTCTTCTCTTTACTGTTTTTGTGCTAATTGTCTGCCTGATCCCAGAACATCACCCTGCCTGTAGACCTGCCTGCATGCTTACCTTATTCATCCCAAATCTCTAGTTAGGACCACATGGTTAGCTATGTTGTACAGTTCACTTTGTGCTTTTTTTCTTCTCCTCTTCTGTTTTGCTTGACTAAGCGCCTCGTGGAGCGCCTGCCCAGTGAGGGTTTTGAGGTGTGTGTGTGTGTGTGTGTGGGTTGAGAGGGCGTCTGGTGGCGCTGTTAGCAAAACTGCAGTCAGAGCTTGTCCCATGGATACAGCTATGCAGATGCACCCCTTGCCATCTTTTTTTTGTTTTTCCTTTAATAAGGAGCAGTATGAACTTAGCCAGGGACAGGGGACAGATTCTGATAGGATCTGCAAAGTTCAGGACAGTACATCAGGTGCCCTTTTTAATGGGGCAAAGAGAAAAATGTAGTGTAGGTTATACAAACTACTACGTATTTATTACGTCCTGCGATGTATGCAGAATCTATCTACTGCGTCCTATATGGTGCAAGCTGAATTGGTTAAAGATGTCTTTCCGCTGCATAACAGTACTGATTTCTGGAGAAGGCTTGGTTCTTCTGGAAAGACTTTGACAGTTCCTTGCCGCCATTATAGTTTTCAAAGCAGTCTGTCAGTTCTTCACTTGCCACAGGCACTTTAACTCTGTAACTCTGCATGCTGTTACTGTATGTGTATACACACAGACACACACACACACACGCACACAAGCACCCCCACACAGTTCATAGATCATACTCTTTCTGAGATTTATTTCCCAGGTTTACTGTCAAACAGTCTTGTGTCTTTATGGACTTGTGCTGTGGCTTTTTGGTGTCGGAGAGATTTAGACCCCACCTTCCTCACACTGGTAATCTTTGAGTGGCCTCTGGCACGCTGGTCACACTTAAAGGGATACTTTTGAGTGTAATTCGTCTTCACCTGGTATTTGTCACATTGTGCCAGCTAACTGTAAAGCCCTCCGGTTTGAGTGAGGAATTCCTTCAAGCCATTTCGGAATTGACTCGAGAATTTGGGGACAAATGTTGACCTACCATGCGACCAGTGGCAGGCGAAGACAAATAAGAAAAAAGCTAAAGTACCCCTCTTAACCACTTTCAACCAGTCCCTATTGTGGGCGTCATTATAGGCAGCAATGCTATTTTCCAAGAATTTTGAACATATAAAACAGAGCGTAAGTGGTTAATGACTACTAATGACTATTAATTTGTTAACCAGGCTGGCGTTGCTAATGAGACACTACAATACATTGAAACATTTAGAATACAGAGGATGGCTGACCTCACAAACTAGATCATCCCGTTAGTGGTATGACAGAGCAACTTCAAAACAACCTCATAAGACATGACCTGAAAGTTTTCAGAATAGTAGCTCCCACGAAAAATGTCAGCATTATTTTTCTTCAGTGTGTAGTGCTCTTTGTTTGAATAATAAAGACAAGTGTGAAGACAGTTGGCATATGACATTTGTAAAGCTACAATCCAGTATCTTTTTCTTTTCTTTTTTTTTACAAATCTGTATGGTAGATAATGTTAATACTATACAGCGAGCACATCTGCAGTGGTTGGAGGTGGACTCTCTACTCTCAAACTGAGAAACTTTGACCCTGGTGTCAGGTAGGACACCTGGCTGATGGTGCACCGGATTGGACACTAGATGCAGTGCCATCTTTGTTGTTGTTTGGACATCATTGCGTTGCAAGTACGTACGGATTGTAGCTTTAATTTCAAAAAGAGCATTATGCAATGACGAAACATCTCTGTTCTCAGTAGTTGGGGTTTGTTTGAGTAGTCATTTCACTTCTATTTTGTCAAGTCCCAAGACATGCACGGTTGTATTGGAGGGTCTGACTGTGTAGGCCAGCCCTGAACTCTCAGAGGCATTACAAACTTTCCCCCAGTTGTCTTGATTATATAACCTAACTGTTTCATCTGAATGAACTCCATTATATGACCTATGACATGCATAATGCTGGTTGGCTTTGTCATTTCCATGGAGAGTTTGCATCATGAAGAGAAAATACAACCAATTGTAACCTTTGTGCCTTTTTAGAGAGCTGTCTTTTTTTTTCTTTTTCTTTTTTCTTTCTTTCTTTTAAATCTCGTTCCAGTTCACTTTTCAGTGGAAATATGGTGCATGAAATGCCCCAGCACGGCCCATCCAGACTAATGAGACTGAAGAGAACAGTGAAGAAGACAAAGGTGCATGAGCTCTGAGCTCACATTATTCATGGTGCACGTTAAAATATTGTATACGAAAAAAGTGATACTAATCTAAAGAAAAGATTTAGTGGTGCTATGTTGTTTTTTAGCTAGGGGATTGAGTGTAATAGTTAGCAGTAGTTTTGTTATGCCCATTTTCACTCACTAAAGCATGCATCCGTCTCCCCCCCATCACATTTTTGGCTTCTGTACCAGTAGCCTTGAACATTTTCTTTGGTCTCTAGTGGGTCCAACGTCAGCCCGAAATCCATGTCTGTCCTCTAAATAGCTTCATTTGATGCCCAAACCTGATGGCAGATCAGAGCTGGGTGGGCATGTAGGTTAAAAACTGTCCATGTGACTTTTTTTTAACAAGTGGCCTTGCTTCTGACGGCAGCAGTTGTCAAGTTAGGCTTCAGAAGGGTGTTGTACCCATTTATCAACAACATTGTTGTACATCTTAATCAGCAGGAATGACCCATTGTAGCCGCCCTCTCCCAAGAAATAAAATCCATAATATACCCGAGTGAGTGAGTGGGCATGCATATCCGTGTATGTGTGCATTTTAAAGGTCAATTTTTAATCCCATCAGAATGAGTCACGAACAACAGATGTGTCAATGCATTTTTATTCTCTCCTACATGAATATATTCATTGTGACCAAAGCTCTCAAAGGCTCTTTCACACCAGTTAAGCTGTTATAACTAGCAATGCTTGTCGCTATCTCAGTGGCTTTATACCTCAATTACAATTAAGTAATTTCAATAACTGTACAAATATTTCAAGTGAAAGATGACAATTATTTTCAAGATATGGGCCGTCATTTTTAGTAAAAAAAATAAAAAATAAAAAAGGACAATGGGGTTCATGAGGAATGCTGTTGTAACCGCTGTTCCTATCCGCTTCACAAACTTCTAATACTTGCCATGAACGATGGAGTGCTTTGGTCTTTGTTAGCATGGGTGAAGTACATTTCAGAACACATGGTGTGTATGTTAGGGTATTTTAATTGCAAGTAATAGTGGAAGTTAATCAAAAGATGTTTCTGCTTCTGTCTTTGTACACTAAGACAGCATGACTTCAGTTTTGATTTGTAGGCAATAAGAGATTTGTTGATTACAGTTTCAGTTGGGTTAGATGGGTGTAATGGTGAAATCATGACTCATCTTGCAGATAAGAGTCCCACTCTTACATTGCTTACTGAACCCCACCGGAACACACAACACTAGCTTGCGTTTTGAAGTCTGAAATATTTCCCCCGTCCCTGCACTTTGTTTTCCAGAAAGCTTGAATATTGCATGTTAATCGCCCATGTGTATTAATAAGAAAAAAACACAGACGGGCTGGATAATTATTTAGGGGGGAAAGAAGATGACGTTCAAGTCGCTTGCATGTGCACTTTTATGTTTCGAGCCTTGCATTCACAATGTCAACTACACATGGTATATCTGTTTGAACACACATACACACACACTCACTCTCTCTCTCCTCCTCTATGCCACCTGTCTATCATGACCCGGCCTAGCGCTGGCAGGCAGCTCTTGGCAGTGCCCCACCCAAACCCGCGGGTGCTAATCACAGGCTAATTTTACCTCTCTAGCATCTAAATTTACCGGGCACTAAAAGGGACACTGTGTTGACTAATGGGTGCTGTGTGACTCTTCTACTCTCCCCAACTCTCTTCTCCCAGACCACATCCTCAACATCACCCTGCTGATGCGGGGATACGTGGTAAAAACTGGACTTAGGGCCTTTTGTTTGTGCTGTAGCACCCGTCTCTCTCTCACACACACACACACACACACACTTACTTCACCCAGCCCTGTTAGGGAGATGTTAGGCTAAAGTTAGCATTAAAGAGGGAGAGAGAGTGAGCGCCTGGCTCACACAATGCCCCATTGAGTGCCCTGGCTTCCTGCAGTGGGAACTGGCTGGATTGGGCATTGCGGGAGGTGGGATTTGCTGAAGGTAAATGGCACTTTAATTGTGTGTTTGTGTCGTGTGTGTGTGTGTGTGTGTATATTTGTTCAAGGTGTGGAAACGTGTTCGAGTGGTAGAAAAGGAGCAGTGGTGGTCCTGGATTTCATTTGTGTTCAGGCATTACAAGCAATGTCGTTTGACCTGACCGTTTGTGTTTCCTACCGTGCCACAGTCTCGGTGGTTGTGCTTGTGTATGTGTGTGTGCTTGTATGTGGACAGAGCCACAGAGGGGATGCAGAGTTGACTGTGAGGCGTAATGGCAGGCGACCCGTGTGAACTATGTTTTGCGTGCGCCCCCCCCCCCCCCCCCCATTCACCTTACAACCCAGTTCTCATTCTCAGGCAGGCCCCCAGTGCAAGGCAAAGTCCCACCAGGACCCTCTCAACCCCAGTTTTCCCTATGGGAAGTTTCTGAAGTTAACTGTAGCACGTTTGCCATATGACTTGTAGAGTTGGAGAATAAAAACTATATTACAAAAAATAAAAAATGATAAAAAATAGTATGTATGATGAATGGTGTAATAGAAAACTGGTGAATGGACATTTTATTCAACTGTGGTGCACCGACTGTCTGGGACACGTGCACGTGCATGCACAGTCACAGACAAAACACTTGCGAACACTCACAAACACTTTTTTGGCACTTGCGTTGCCCCCCCCCCCCCCCCCCCAAGACATTAAGATATTACGCCCTCCTCCTGTCATCCCATCCTTACCCAGGGACTTAAACATGGACCACGTTAAGCCAGCACCACCTCTCTGTGTAACCCCCCCCCCCACCTCCCCCCCCACCCCCACAAAGGGAAGAACAAAGATGGGTGTTTACATGTATATTTTGTGTTCTGAAGAGGTAAAAAAAAAAAAACGCCGTGAATTTAACTATTTTGAACTTATAATATCGTTGTTAGAACGACACTATTTAGCTGCACTATTGAGAGCCATGTTTTGTAGCAGGAAACCACTGGGTGTGGTTAGGATGGGAGGCAGGCAACTGGCCAGCTTGTCCCCTTCAACCACAGCTATACACTTCTGGAAGCAGGTCTCGGTGCCCCCACCCCAGCCCCTGCTACGGCTCATGGTTTCTGCTTTTAGAGGACAAACAAACAAAAATACTAATTTTAAACAAAAGTTTTATTCTCATGTTTCCCATATATTTTTTTTTTGGAAAGCTGGGTTAAGTGCTATATGCAAACACGATAGAGTAAATAAAAAAGAAAGATGTATGACTAAATATTTTCATTTTTCATTATTACTTCTCCCTAATATGCAATGGAGTGTACTGTATCAGTGGTTGCAATCCTCAGTCACTTTAATGCTGTATGTGCACATTGGTTGCTGTGTGGATGCGGGTGCCGAGGCAACAGGACTTGACAATGATGGGAACCAATGGTTGTCATTCTACAGCAGTGGTTCTCAACCTGTGGGTCAGGACCCCCAGATGACAGTGAAGTGACAGTTTAAGGACTTCTAAGACCGTTTTAATACAGAAAAAAGAAATTAAGAAAAGAAAAAAGACCATTACTGCGTCAAAAGTAATCTAAAAACTACCATATACAATAAAAACTGGTCAAACATTGGCAAAATTGTCAAATTATATAAGAAAGAGGCCAAAACAAAATTAAATGGCTGATCTGCAAGCTAAATGTAATGCCTAAGCTTTCGGGGGGTCGCGGCCTGAAAAGGTTGAGAACCACTGTTCTACAGCGCCGCTGTTATTCCCAGACCGCCTTATTCGTTTCTGACCAATCAGGAGAGCCCCTCAAATCCAGGGCTCCAGCCACTGGGCTAACCAAACTTTAGTCAAGACGAATATCGCTGTTCCATTACTTTCTTCTTATTTTTTTTCTTTTCGCCTTTTTTTTCTTTTTCTATTGCCGGAAGGTAGGAGAGTGTAAACAAACGTAATCATGTTCACATTTCAGTGTCTTTGTTGTTCCGTGTATCTGCTTCACCGTTAAATGGAAAAAAAGGACAAGTAAAAAAAACAGTTGTTTCTTTCCAGTATAACCTGTTCATTTTTAAGAGCCGTATGATGCGACACGTGTAGCTGTCACTCTTGGTGCTTGGCTTATGCTTCATTGTCTTAATATTCCAAATAAAAACTGTTAAGTGTAATCCACACTGGCTCGTGATTTAATGTCGACATGGTTCCTCGCCCCTTCTCGTCTGCTCAGTTTCGGAGGAAGTCAGTGGGCGACTTTATTAAGTTCTCGTTCTTGATCACTGCAAGGATAGGTACAGTACAATGGATCTTTACCACTTAAACCCTCTCTATTCTTAGTGAAAACGGACCTGAGTTACATTTGCTATTTATAGCGAATGTTCCCCCCAGAATAGGCATGCTGGCATTCAAGTGGCTATGTTGCCTCCAAATTTACAAAGGTATTGTCACCTTCTACAACAGATCACTTTAATGATGACATGCAAATTAAAATGACTTTAAATGTAACAAACTAAATGGTTACATTTGTAATATTTCAAATGCCCCCCTCCCCCTGAACTTGGGGATGTTCCACTGTAATATTTGAAATTGATATGTTCTACAAAAACAGATCTTTAAACATGTGTTTTTATATGTTCTTGTTCTTGTAGTCTTCAAGTATAATCAAATTGGGAGGCTATTAGGATATGGTTTTCAAAAGCTAAATTGCTGAGATCTGTTAACTTGCTGTGCTCTCTATAATGGTCTCCTGGATTCACCTAGGTTGTAAGGCTGCTGGTTGACTCTGTTCCCAGTGTATAGATGGACCCCACCACCACCTACCTAACCCCACCCCAGGCCAAGAGCTGGCTACGCAGACCCACACTCCCTGGAACTTCACAGTTAGGTATTTGTTCATTTGAAATGAAGTATAAATAGCATGTGGGTTATCGGTTTCAAGTTAGCTACCAGAGGCTTATAAATAATTGACTCACGCTCAGAGAGAGAGAGAAGCTTAGGAGAGGGTGAGTTAGGATACAGGGCAGGAGGCTTTCTGTGGACTGAAGTGAGAACTTGTAGCTTAACTTGTAACGCCAAAACATTGATTTACATATCATTGCTGTCGGGTGGAAACCTTGTATGTCCAAAACCGTTACTTTTTTTATTATTTTAAGAAAAAAAACATTTTAAATAGTGAAAATAGCCGATCTGCAAGTTCACAGCAGATCTGCTGTTTTCACTACTTTTGTGCGACACTCTTGTATGATGAAGTAGGGCATTCATTTAATACAAAACATAAAAAGTTGAGATGCGGAGATACAGGGTTTCTGCTCCACAGCAGCAATATGTAACATCACATAGGCTACATGACATACATTCTGAACAGAGACTTGTACCGCAAAATGTAATAAGCATTTAGGGGGCATTTCCAGGGCTGAAACCACCACACGTGTGGAATGTGGAATTGGACCCAAGGCACTGATGTGAAAGGAAAAGGCGGAGGAGGACTGGCAGATATTGATGAACGTCTTGTCAGTTTTATCTGTGGGCCTAAACCCACAAGATTTTCATCCTGTTGCGGTCTGGCCCCGGTTCAGTTCCAGTCAGTCTTGAGACACCCTCTTATCAGCATGCCGTGTTGGCCTCACACACAGTTCTATCTCCCTCCTGCACATTGAAGCCAAATTTATACTTGGTCGTACGGCCGTGTCACACCCTGAAAATAGCCAATCTACACAACCCGTCACTGATGCAACGCGTTGTGTGCTTGTAAATCTACGTTCTGTTGTGCTCCAATAAGCAGTTGCTGCTGGCAGTGGCATCAAACGGTGTGATAACCATCTGACATCCATCAAGATGAAGGCCTGCTCTTAATGCAAGTTGCTCCCTCCAAAGAACAATTCTCGCATTTTGCATGTTGTTTGATACTGTCGGTTCACATGAAAAAGTCATGTTTTTTTATAATATGCTCATTTACTTTGTTCCACATCAGCCTTCATGGTATTCACGGAATACTGTGCCAGTGCCCAGTGAAATAGAAAAAATGTTGAACCAAAAGTGTTATGAACTTCTTAACTGCTCGTACTGTATCATGTAACGTGGTTTCGTTATTGCTAAAACGTTGTTGAATGTCGTTGTTGAAAAACGTTGTTGTGAATGTTGATTGCGTTACAAATTAGCTAAATGTGATCATACCTGTAAGTCATAGATTAGATGTAAAGGTTGACCAAAAGCTCAATGATTCATGTCCTTTTTTAACTCAACAGCATTGTTTTCTCCAATTCTCTGTTTCTCTCTGGTACCATGTTGAGGAAGATGCGTGCTGGGACAGAAGTCCATGTTTTTTTGTGGTGAAAGGATTTAATTCCCCCCCTCTTTTCCAATGCCCAACTTTTTAATGTCCCCTTTTGACAAAAATATGACTAGTATGTGAGTTGTTCCATTGAGACTTGTGTCTGGGCTCAGTCGGTAGAGTGCTCGCCATTGGACCACAAGGTCCTGGGTTTGATTCCGGGCACTGCCAACTCAGCGTAGTAGTAGCATGGCTTGCGTAACTAGAAGTCATGTGGTATGTACTGGAAACTGATGGTAGGTGTTGCGCTCCACCTCGGCAATCCATCTCCCAGGGGTCTAGCGCATTGAAAAGGCGATAGATACCCTCGTTCTTAGCTGGTAGCGACATTAAGCCACTGAGACCTGAGGCTTGGAACAACAAAAGGAAAATGTAGAATAAATATCTGTTTAACCCCATTTTATACTTCAGATGTGTGAAAATCAGAGGACATCAGTAAGCATCAGTAAGTCATTATGGTTCACCGCCAATGCCTTCTGGTGTAAGGTTTTAATGTAAAATGTAATTTTTAATGCTCCATTTGTTTTGTAGGCTACAGAACAAAATATTAAAGCCCCACTTTTTTTCTAGAGAATATATTGCTCCCTTTTAATGTAGGACTTTTTTTTTTTTACATAGGCCCTATCTGAAAAAAAGTTTGATGGCCCTGCTTTTGAGGCAGAATCCTGGCATACGTCTATATATCGAGGATGAGTAGCGTACCAGGCGCCCACCGCCGGGTAAGGCCACACTTGAGAAGCACTTCTAGGCCTTTTCATTTCCTACAAATTCTTATGCTGCTTCAGTCTCCAAGTTTTCTCCCCACAGACACAGCGCTACTAAAGCCTAATTTAGTAGCGCAAGCTCACAATGCGTCGCATGTGCGACCCGCCGTGAGCTTGCAGGTCGGTGCTATTTTCCGACGCGCGGCACCGTTGTGCGGCGAAGTACGAGCCGGGCTTAAGTCCAGAGCTCGACAGATACACAACACATGGCTGCCTGCATGTCATCTGCACGCAACTGCAGTGCGAGGAAGAAGAGGAGTAGGAGGGCGGGAGGGGGAGGGAGGGAAGAGTGCGACGGTGCTGCTTTTCCAGTGTTGGAGTGCCGCCAAGTCTGTGGCGGCAAAGTGAGCGTTGACCTCCAGTTAACCTCACACAGATGCAACACGCACAAACTCAGTTGCACACACACACACACACACACACACACACATACACACACATGCACGAAGGCTTACATCCACATTTCATACCAGAAATATATCTGCCCGACAGTATTTTACACCCTCTCCAGAGCTCACCCCCCAGTGGCTGAGTGGGGTGAGGGGGGCTGCTCCTCCATGGCTAAACGAGGGGTGTGTGTGTGTGTGTGTGTGTGTGTGTGTGTGTGTGTGTGTGTGTGTGTGTGTGTGTGTGTGTGTGTGTGTGTGTGTGTGTGTGTGTGTGTGTGTGTGTGTGTGTGTGTGTGTGTGTGTGTGTGTGTGTGTGTGTGTGTGTGTGTGCGCGCCCGAGCAAAGAGTCTTAACAGGCCAATCACACCGTCATCTGGATGGAGCAGGCGGTGCTGCTGGGGCCGTGGTTGAGAGCAAGTGGAGTCCTTGAGGGGGTTCAAGGGGGTCCCCAGCTAAATGTAGAATCAAAATCAGTTTAACCACTTTAACCCTATTTTATACTTCAGATATGTGTGAAAATCAGAGGACATCAGTCAGCATTTTAGCAATACAATAATCATACTGTTTCCCTACTCATCAGTTTAACCCATCAATAATTCAGCTGCAGCTGGAACGTGCTAACGGGCTGAAAAGAGAGACGAGCCACTGGATGTGATAACTCAGCCTCCTTGACCTTTGACCCCCCCACCTCCTCATGGGAAGAGCAACTCCCCTGCCTGTCAAACATCTGCAGTCTGAAGCTTCTCCGAGCTCTCCTCTGGGTAAGTCAGACAGTTATAGCCACACACACACACACACACACACACACACACACACACACACACACACACACACACACTCTAACGGTAGAAAAAGTACTCTGGCTTTTTACTTATGTTAAAGTAGAATTGTAAAAATACTCTGTTACAAGTAAAAGTCCTGTATTACAAATGTACGTAAAGTACCCAAAGTAAAAGTAGTCATTATGCAGAATGTCCCATTTCAAAAGTTTTTAAGTTTTCAAAATGTGTCAAAATCTTTCCAAAATAGCTGATCTTCAAGCTAACAACATGTGAGCTATGTTCTAATAGCAAAAGTATAACATTGGGCTTAATTAGTAAATGTATGTTTTGTAATAATAATACAAAAATGTACAACAAGTACCTTGAGTTTTCAAATAATTGTAATGGAGTAAAAACTACGGTTGAAGTATAAAGTAAATGCAAATACTCAAGTGCCTCAAAATTGTGCTCAAGCACAGAACTTGAGAAAATGTGCTTTCTCACACACACACACACACACACACACACACACACACACACACACACACACACACACACACACACACACACACACACACACACACACACACACACACACACACGCACCACCACCTTTATTTCATCTTCAAAATGCCTCCTCATCCTCATCTCCCCCTCCACCCCTCCATTCTAGAAAAGTCAGACCACATGTGAACGGCATCTGGGCTGACCTCTTTTTTTTTTTTCCCTTCTTTTTCTTTTTCTTCTTCTTTGGCAGAGAGGCTGGAAAATATTCGGCGGGCATTTCCTTCTGTTAATTCTTAAACATCTTGCCAGTGCTTCACCCCAACTGGCCTATCTGTCTATGTCAGTGGTTCTAAAAAAACTTTTTTGAACTTTTATTTCAAAGACCTCCATAACTCTGAGAGCGTACAAATGTGTGTACACTCTCAGACCTGTAAGGTCCATTTGGACCCCTAAAGGAACCTTGACGGTCCCTGGACCCCTCTTTGAGAACCACTGGTCTATGTCTCTCTTTAATTGTTCTTTGCCTCCTAAAGCCTGATTGACATTATGTCATATGAATGAGTTGTATAATTTACAGTGGTGGAAAGTAACTAAGTACATGTACTGAAGTACTGTACTTAAGTACAATTTTGAGGTACTTTTACTTTGCTGGAGTATTTCCAATTTTCAATAATTGTACTTCTACTCCACTACATCTCAGAGGCAAATTTGAAAATTGCAGATTTATAAGCTTACTTTTGTCTAAAAGCGTCTACAATTGTGAGATATTTTATACATTTTGAACTTGTGAAATGGGACATTCTACATAATGAGTACTTTCTACTTTTGGTACTGTAAGTACATTTTGATACCAATACTTTTGTACTTTTACTCAAGTAAATGTTTTATTCCGGACTTTTACTTGTAACAGAGTATTTCTACAATGCAGTATTGATACTTTTACTTAAGTCAAATATGTGAATACTTTTTCCACCAATGATAATTTACTCATAGGCCACTGTGGGTTGCTGTACATGTCCAGCCCATGCATAAGGCCAGTAAACACCAATGATTCAGGATGCAACATAACTGTTGCAATAGTTGCAGAGAGAAATCGGCGATTTCAAATCACAGTGGTCTGAAATGCCCTGTTGTGGGTCGGCGCAAGTTTTGGGGATTCGGTTTGCACGTGGTTAAAAGTGGCTGCAAGTAGTTCCAAGTCACAACTTATTGCATTGCGAATCGTTGGTGTGGACTGGCCGTAATACTAATGTCCTGCGCTGAAAAGAGTAGATCTACAAGCTCACAATGCATCGCACAGTGAAGCCTTGTGAGCTTGTAGATCTTGAGCTTGAAGATAGATCAGGCTTATACACACACGTTCGGATTGTAAGTTTTGGTATGTCTCACTGCACACTGTGACCATATATCCCTCTCTCTCTCTCTCTCTCTCTCTCTCCCTCTCTCTCTCTCTCTCCCTCTCTTTCTATCCGACTCTGTCTTTTCCTGACATTCTTTTCTGCTCCTCCATACTCCTCGCTCCACTCTTGACATGCAAGCATTATATTTAACCCATTTAGACCTAAGACCGATTTTACAAATGTCTTTCAGTTTTCTGAAAAACTATTGTTGCTATATCAGTGGTGCTCAAACGTTTTCATGCAAGGACCCCAAAATTAGGCCTTAATGTATTTGGCCCGCCGACCCCTATTTTGTAATAGGGACCCCCAGGAGCAAAGATTTGAAACCCTTTAAAAAGTATAAAATATGGATAAAGTGGTTACACAAGATGCGTTCCCGGTATGAATGGGTTAATCCCTTGTTCCCTGTGAAAGAGCGGGGCTGCTATGTGGTGGAGAGAAGTCGTGGAGCCCGGAGCTGAAGTCTTTGGGGCCTTGTGGTGGCTGGACCTGCCAGGTTCTTGTATTGGAGCGATGGATTCAGATAGGGTTTGTGGGTAGAACTATGGGCCCTGCGGTCAGGCAATGTTTTATTATGGTATAGGGCATGTCCTGGGCTACTGGCAGTAGGAATATACTGGTCACCTTGTACCCATTAATGGTGTAGCGCAGCGATACCCAACCTGTGGCCCGGGGCCCACTGGTGGGCCACGAGGGTGTTGCAAGTGGGCCCCCAAATAATTGGCAAAACACTGAGAGAGCATATTTTAAGCTTTTTTTTTTATATTAAAATTCACACAAGTGTGTTTTGATTTGTTGTAAACAAAGACCGAAAATAAACCATTCATTCATTCATTCAAATAAACCATTAATTCATTAATGATAATACAACATTAATATTTACAAATTAATATAACTTAAGTCATGGTATTTCCCCTTTAAAAATGTGTTTTCATTGTGATACTAATAGATAGGAACATAAAGTATACTACGTTTATCCAAGCCAGCACACAATTGATTGATTCATCATTCAAATAAACATGCTCTGAAAATGCACGTGGCCCACACATCTGACCACTTAACACGGCAAAGAAATGGGTTCCATCCTGTTAAACACTACACACTTGGCTTGACTTAGAAAATGTATGTGAAATAAGTGTGTTACCAGCAGACCTGATTCAAATGGCAAATATGTTTTTCCAATTGTTTTAACTTGCTTGGAATGGATTGCCAGGCAGGTGGGGTTCGCCAACTCCTGAGACAAGTCAGAACTCCTGAGACAAGTCAGAGAGTGTTAGATAAGTTGTCAATCACAGTTAAGTAGTGTAACTATATTGACTTGGCTTTCTTGAACTCCACTCCACCCTTTTGGTTCACCGCACTAGTTAAAAACAGTGCCAGCAGCTATTTGCAAATATTATTTGACCCCGGTCTGCTTAAAAGCAACAAGTTGACATCTTGGAAAAATGAAAAGCACCGACGTCTCTATTCTTGCTTTTCCGCAGTGGCGTCCACTAGTCCCTGACCCCCTGATTTATACTTAGTTGCGCGCCGGGTGTCGCACACTGGAATTAGCAGATCTACAAGCTCACAACGCTTCGAATCGTGACGTGTTGTGACCTTGTAGAACAGCTATTTTCGGTGCACAACCCTGGTGTGAAAATCAAATTACAATTTTCAATTTAGGCATTTAGCAGGCGCTCTTAATCCAGAGCGGTTTACAGTAATCAAGGACAACACAAGGTAATACATCAAATGCATAGAAATAGTAATCTACAATAAACTAATATATAATGCCCCCTATACCCGCATATCTGTATAAATACCTCGAAAAAGTTAGTGACACCCACAGTCACGAAACTAGAGGGAGCGTAAACAACAATCTGGTACCACCCACCCATAAAACAAACATGGGCAAATTCTCCTTCTACAGCACAGCCACCAAGGTATGGAATAGTCTAACCCCATCCCTCAAAAAATGCAGTTCGCTGGGCTCATTCAAAACACCCCTAAAAACTCATCTTTCTGGAGACCAAAAGAGGAGCTAGTACCAGTTTCCCTGTAGACAGACGACCCCCCTCCCCTTTTTTTTGTATATATATTTTTTTCATGCTTTTTTGTTTTTGTTGTACATAGTGGTATTTTTTCTCTGTATTTTTATGTTGATTTTTGAACTGTTTGGTTGCTACTATATATGTCTATGAAATTAATTCAAGGACCCCAACGGAAACAAGTCCGCAAGGACTTTTTTGGTCGGACCTTTTAGACCAAAGTATTCTAACTGTAACTGTGTTGTTTTACATTCTTTTGCCTAATAAAAAATTCAATCAATCAATCAATCATAAGTAAACCAAGAACCGTAGAAAACTGAGTATAGATAGATGCGTATAAATTAGGCATGCCTTAAAACAAGAAACGAGAGAGTGAAACAAAGTGAAACGAGTGACAGAACAGTGCATTAGCCAGGAGGACAGTGAGAAAAGGACGATCTCTTGTCTGTGGTTTCCTTTCCCAGAAGAGTGAATCGGCTAGGAGAGAGACCACAGGACGGCCCTGGACTTTCCAGCCAGTCCCTAGGGTCTGTCCCAGGCAGGACAGCCGAGTGCCCTCTGCAATCCCCGCCCCCAGGGGAAGCCAGTGTCTCTCTCACACACACACACACACACACACACACACACACACACACACACACACAGCTACCACACAACTGGACATCAGTTCCGATGGCACTTCAGTCAGCAAGCAGCTTTGATCAATTTTGTTAATGTCTGGACATATCTTCCATCCGGAACGCATCTACAAATGTCTTCTAAATCCCAACTGGTTTCTGAAAAACGTATGTTGCTATATCAGTGGTGCTCAAACTCCCAAATTTGGCCGCCGACCCCCATCTCAAAATATTTAGTTCCAGAGACCCCCAGAAGCAAAGATTTGAGTAACTTACAAATGTTCGCTTTAAAAATATATATATTCAAAGATGTGTAAAAAAATATTTTTTGAATAACCAAAGTATAAAATAATGGTTATCGCTAAAATCTCAAATGACACAGTTGCGTTCCCGGTTTTATGGGTTAATGTACCAGTATGTTCATTATATAGTGTTGAAACATTTAATATGTTTTGGCGCTGACGTTGCAACCTGGCACTTAGTTGGACATATGCAACTCTGACCCTGGCGCGTTATTATGATTCCCACACCGCGTCGTGGCAAACCCGCTGAGCGGGCGCTGTGATTGGTCAGTAGTCGCTGTGATTGACAGTTCTCGTTTTTGCTACTATGCCTATACCTAACCTCAACCCTAACTCTAACCTCAGTAAAACTATGCCTAAACCTAACCCTAACCCTAACCCTAACCTCAGTAAGACTATGCCTAAACCTAACCCTAACCCTAACCCTAACCTCAGTAAAACTATGCCTGCCGGGGAGCCAATCAGACACGTAAGGCGGGTCTAAATCCAGGACGCGGCGTGGGATTCATAATAACGCGACCCTGGCACATAAGCATAAGAGAGAAAAACTTTATTTCACAATGGCTTTGTTCAAGGGGCTTAATATTTATTATGTGTAATGATGCAGTATTCATCTGCAGCTAAAAAAATATGTTTTCTGGTTAGTTGGAGTTGGAGTGCCTTGCTCAGTGGGAGCTTGGCTTTTGGGTTCCTCCTCCTGACTGGAACCAATCACTCTTTAATGAATTAGAGATTTTGATGTCTCAGATTTAGATTACACACACGGCAAACCACCAACATACAATTTTTTACATACATTTGTTTTCTTAGTTATTTCTCATAGTACAGCGATTCCCAATGTGTGGACCAGGGCCTACTGGTGTTCCGTGGAGATATTGCAAGTGGGCCCCCAAATAATTGGCAAAACACACATTTTATCTATAACATCAATACTAAAAGATTAAAGGAAAAAAAGTCATATTTTTTCTTTAAAACCTTGGAAAATTATTTTTCACTGTGATACCGATAAACAGGAACTTATCACATTGATCTAAGCCGGAACACAATCGATTGATTGATCAGTAAAATAAACGTGCTGTGAAAATGCACACTGCAGTGCCCACCCATCTGGCCATCAGTTTTTCAGATTTAGAAGCTCACAGGGCGTCACTTTGTGCCACACTGCGAGCTTGTACATCTGCTATTTTTTAACCTTTTTTTATAAATCTTGAAAGTGTTTGAAAGATTTTTTATAATTTTTTATATATTTGTTAATGCAAATCTTCTCTTCTGGGGGCCCCTGGCACAAAATAAATTCAGATGGGCGAAATACATATCATTTTGGGGGTCTTTGACACGAAACAGTTTGAGAACTATTGATTTAGAAGGCATTTGTAGAATCGGCCTCAGGTCTTAATGGGTTAAACATCAGAAATACTTCATTTACAAGAAGTTGACACAATTAGAGAATGTAGAGGAATTGTTGTTTTTATCATAGTGGTCTCTACCACATCATTATGGCATGGAATTCTGGGCAAAATCGTATCCAACAATAAACATATTGTAAGATTTGGGGAACTAAATCTCATAAAATCTCATCTCATCAAATAGAAATAGACCCTGGATAGTAACTTCTCTTAATACATCCATGCGTAGGACACCTACTGGTTGACCTCAAGAGAGGTATTGCACTTATGAGCTTCATCAAGCAGAGCTAATAAAGCGAAATAGCGGTTTGCATCTCGGGTAGGTACGTTAAAAGTTCCGGTTTGCATCTTTAAGTCGGCATGGTGGAGGACTGGAGTGCAGGGAGCGGGCGCTGGCTCGAGCCAGTCCAACAGGAAATGACAGAACTCGGTGCAGAGGCTAAAAATAATGCCCGTTGTTAAGGGAGAATAGAGCTGGGGAGGCAGCGGAGTACAGCAAATATTATTTCAATTAAACCGCAGGGCTTGAAACCGCTGCCTTATTTTCAGAGGGGGGAAAAAAACAGGTGGCTGCTGCCAGGGGAAAAAATAAAGTGAAAAGAGGAGAGAGAGAGAGAGAGAGAGAGGCGAGAAAGAGGTGAGGAATGTGTAGGAGCTGAAACCCCTTACAAAAAGAGCGAGTCAAAGGTTCGGTTGAGGGGGTGGGGGTGGGTATTCTGACAAAAAAAAAAAGAAGAAATCCCTGTAAATTTATGCCACAGTCTTAGTAATGGTGTGACTCAGAAGGCAGCGCTGGATGATAGCCTGTGGTTCTTTTTCTCAATGGTCTTAAACCCCTTCCCGGCACTTAAGTATCGTTATGAAAGGGGTGGGGGGTGTTAAAGAGCGTTCAGAACTGACTGTAAAGCTAAATTTATACCCCGTTGCAACGCACTGTGAGCTTGCAGATCTGCTATTTTCGGCGAGCATGCACCGCTCTGCGATGAAGTATAAATCGAGGCTTAAAGGTTGGCACCAAACTGACACCCCTGGCCCCCACCCCTCCTCCTCCTCCTCCCCTGGCAAGCGCATAATGCTCCCTGGCACTCAGCGGTCCCGAGCTAAGAATGGAGCGCTCCTCCAGCTCACGCAATGTGGTGGGCTTGAAATTTCCTGCAATAAAAACCTGATTGGGAAGATACCCATTAAAAAGTGTGAGGAAAGAGCTGAGAGCGTGCCAGCCCCACTGCATAGCGAAAGAATAAATAAATGGGGTGGCAAGGAGGAGGAAGGGTAGACGAGGGGGTGTCGCGAGCACAGCAGGGGTGGATAGAGAGACGTTAAAAAGTGAGTGAATGGAAGAGGGTACCATGTCTCACTGGCCATTGGTCACCCTGCCACCGGTTGGCAAGTAGAGAAAAGCTGGCACATACTGGCTTTCTTTACTTCATTCTGTCTCTCTCTCTCTGTCTGTCTCTGTCTGTCTCTCTCTCTCTCTCTCTCTCTCTCTCTCTCTCTCTCTCTCTCTCTCTCTCTCTCTCTCCTTTCTCACTTTTTGCTTTTTCTTCCTTTCTTTTTTTTTTTCAAATCCTGTTTTCATTTAGTACATGGCAGTGCTCCCTCAAACTCTTGAGTTTCCCAAACCAAAAGCTATTTCCTGATTCACTCCCTCTCTCATATAATTATTCCACTGGACTGTGTTTCATAGTTGTTGTTTTATTTTTTTTCTCTTCTTCTTCTTTTCCAGCCCTGCCTGTTCTGTGTTTGGGGTGACATCATAGCCTCCATGGGGGCAAAGGCCTCACACCATGGCCTAGAGCTGTGGTTCTCAAAGTGGGGTCCGGGGACCTCCAGGGGTCCTTGAGGGGGTTCCAGGGGGTCCCCAGCAAAATGATTGGCAACTGTGAGAGTGTGCATTTGTTATGGGGGTCCTTGAAATGAAAAGGGTTTGAGAATCTACTGTCACTGGGCAACCCGTGCCCTATAGACAATAACGGGGACATCGCATGCACAAAAGCTACACAGCTGCTTTCAGTTAACATCAAGCTGGTTTGGAAGCATCTTTGAGTTCTGTATTGATTGTTTCCTTTAAAATCATCTGTACATCTCGATGCATTGTTAAATATCACAAGGACTATTCATGGGGTTTCAGCTCTTCTACATTTGAAACTGTGTTAAATAAGTTAATCGTTTGTCACCTGTATGTCCTCTGCAATTACTGGCAATCCCGTTGATTGAGAGGTGCAAGTGTAGAGGACGATGGGTGTTTTGATTAGTTCTCTGATTTTAATCTTGTGATCGAATTGGCGCCTGTGAAATGTAAATTATTTGAATTTGTTGGCAAATTCCTTTATGTAATCGTGTAAGTAACTCATGGGTTATGGAGTAGCTTTGTTTGAGTTAATTGATGATCACCAATTACAGGTAATTTTCTCTTGGTAGAATCCACCTGGTATAAAGGGCAAGTTGGGATATGCTGAGAGTTCAGTGTGTGTTGGGCTGGCAACAGACAACAGCCAGGGGAGATATCTGCAGGGCCTTAGTTGAGAAGGTATATATAGCCTGGTATAGCACCGCCTGAGTTGGTTTGTGTTTTTATTTTTAGTCTTATTTTGTTGAAGTATTATTTTTTACCTAGGCCTTTAGTGTAAATACTGCGTAGGATATTGATGTTGATTTGGGGGAAAATAAATATATGAGGCCACTCTACAGGTGAGTCACACGTCGCGCAGGCATGTGCATGTGTGTGTGTCCCCCCCCCCCCCCCCCCCCGATCTACAAGCGGACACCACATCACACAAATTGCTAAATATTGTATATTTAGCATCCTGACTAATCTCATTGTTAGGACCGAATGTCAAAGTGAGACAAATATAACTGCGTAAGTTGCGATTTCTAAGGTTTAAGTTAAAGCTATAGTTCAAATAGCCATCTGAAATGTAGTTACATTCTGTCTAGACGTCTGCAGCTGACAATGAGTTGGGGCAGAGAAGAATGACTTCACGGGTGTGTGTGTGTGTGTGTGTGTGTGTGTGTGTGTGTGTGTGCGTGTGCGCGCGCTACTAAACATTTTGAGCTGAGCTCTAGCAGGTCACATGACAAATATGTTAAGGGTCCTTGTTCCCAGCAACGCTATTCATCATGTAAATGGCCACATTGTTCCCATTCTCTCTCTTTCACTCGCACGCACGCACACATGCACGCACGCACGCACGCACGCACGCACGCACACACACACACACACACACACACACACACACACACACACACACACACACACACACACACACACACACACACACACACACACAGGCGCCATATAACCACTCTCAACACTCGTCAAAATGTGCCTTCAAATCTGCTGTTCAAAGCGCACGCTCAGCCGTGCGGTGCGTTAGCAGTGCATTTTCACCATCAAACCTGTGTGTGTGTGTGACTGTGAGTTTCTCTAAGGTTTTCTAACACTCCATCCCTCTCTGTTGTGTGTCAGTAGTGTTAGTGTGCTCCTGTCCTCCATCCAGCTGTGTTTCGGGCGTGGCTGCCGCTGGTACGATGGCAAACCTCCATGGGCTCCGGGGGGGAAGCTGTGCTCATTAATCGAGCGGCAGAGAGAGAGGAGAGGCTGCTTCCAGATGGACGTGATGTAGGTTATGTACACGTACACACACACACACACACACACACACACACACACACACACACACACACACACACACACACACACACACACACACACACACACACACACACACACACACACACACACAGAGTCACGCAGGGTTATTATTACAACAGTATACTAGACATGTAAACATTTTAATGTTTTAGAGAAATGGATACTTTTTTGTTTTGTACCACTTGAACCCTAGCATCCCTATTCTGGGGGAAACTTTCTATGAAAATAGCCGCCAAGTCAAGCTCACAAGCTTGTGAACTTGTAGATCGGCTATTTTCGGTGAAGAGGTTTGGTGTAGAGGGAAAAAAGAGTGGACTAAGTGCAGAGCTGGCCCCGCTCAACTAAGTATAGGGTATTAGGGTTGGGGCATTTTAAGCCTTTATTTAATATTGATAGTGCAGAGAGTAGGGCAGTGACATACAACAAATAGTCTGGTCGGCCGGGAATCAAACCAGGGACCCGCTGACCAGGGCAGGTTGTACCCATGTGGCATGCACCCTAACCACTTGCCTATCAGGCCACCCCATAAATGTTATACTTAACATCATCTATTGAACTGCACTTGGTACTGTTGGCCTTTGAATTGAAACTTAATGATGTTCATTAACCCATTAAAGCCGGGAAAGCATCTGTGTCATTTTGGATTTTAGCTATATAGTATATAGCAACATACGTTTTTCAGAAAGCTGTCAGAATTTAGAAGGCATTTGTAGAATCGCCCTCCGTTCTTAATGGAAAACAGCGACACCTCAAACTATGCCAAATAATTGATCGTTTTCACAGTGGACAATTAGTTAATATGACATCTAAATCAATTCAACCCTATATACATTGGCTATTTTCAAACAATCTTGAAAAAATGTTTTAACATTTTAACAACACAAATCTAGTATGGTGGTCCCTGGCACATAATATTTTCAGATGGGGGTTCGCGGCCAAATACATATTCATTTAGGGGTGCTTGACCACTGTCATAGATGCTAAATGCAGCTGGAGGTATTAACATTCATTCTGGGGCATTGTTTCATTTAGGGGTTACTGTACACCGGCATGGGTAACTCAAAATTAAGTAAAATAAATAAGTTATTACCTTCAGCTGCGCTTATCCTCTATGATACGTCAAAAGGTCCAATGGTAACATAAGAAACCATGTTAGGAAAGCTTGCCTCCCTGTGAATTAAATACTTGGGTTACTGGGTTACAGGGTTACTGATGTGTAAAACGTTCATCTTTAACTCAGAGTTTTAGAAATGCGTCTTTTCCTTCATCGATGACTCCCCTGTTACAAAGCCCCGCGGCGAACGCCAGGAATAGTGCGTGGGCTAAAAAATGCACTGTAATGGTAGTGAAACTCTATACTGGTCCAGGGGTCATGGACTGTGCATGCGTGTGCTCCTGCGAGTGAGAGTGCACATGTGGGGTTATGGAGGAAGAACTAGGCCCACAAGCATGTTGCGTCAGAAGGCACGGGCGCATGTGTGCCGCACATGCAAGCAAGGGGCCAAAACGATTGGCCCGGTGTTAGAGAGAGGGAGACGGGAGGGTGGGCGGGCGGGTGGCTTGTTGGGGCGGTGGTATGGTCAAACAGGCTACTGGAGCGTGCCAGTGAGGCGGGTGGTGGTGGTGGTGGTGGTGGTGGTGGGGAGGAGGGGCGGCAAACTGGTGCAGGGTCTGCAGGGCATAACGTCCATGCTCCGAATGCTCGGCGGCTTCGAGGTTCAGCTGTCGGTATGAAGGGTCTGGTGGATGTGCAGAGCTGTTGTCTGGATGCCTCTCCTGTCCAGACTCCCCTGGCGGTGTCCTCTTTCCCCCTCTAACAGCCTTTTAATGCCCCCCCCCCCCCCCCCCCCCCCCCTCGCAAGCACTCCCCAACACAACCCTGATACCTCCCCAACACCAGCCATCATCAGCAGGCAGGCAGGCACAGCGGACAGGGGGAGACAGACAGACAGACAGACTGGCTGAACAGACAGTTCTGTCTCCCTGTCATTGAGAGACTCAAGAGAGACTGGGGTAAATGGATCTCTTGTCTTCTGCCTGTTGGCTTGTCCGTGTCTCCTTCTCCCTCTACCTTTCTCTCTCTCTCTGTGTGTCTGTCTGTTACCAGTTGAACTAACATTAGGATCAAGGCCCCCAAACGTTTTCGCGGTCCACCCATGTGACCACTTAAGACTTAAGCATTTTCAGAGCACCTGTTAAGTGGTCAGATGGGTAGGCCACGTATATTTGAATGATCAATCAATCAATTGTGTTCCGGCTTGGATCAGTGGAACTAAGGGCGGATTCACACTGCGGCCTTGGAACCAGCCTTGAGGCTGGTAGGAAGGAATACCTGGGAAGGAATTGGTAAAGCGTGTGCACTTTGTGAGAAGTTTTATAAGGTTTTCAATAGGGGGCGAGCCTAACTTGTTTGCAATGTTTTTTTAAAAGCTATACCCTTACCTAATACCATTCCAAAAATCTAAAACTACACTTATAATAGATGCTAGCTTTACCAATTCCTTCCCAGGTATTCCTTCCAACCAGCCTCAAGGCTGGTTGGAAGGCCGCAGTGTGAATCCGCCCTTAGTTCCTTTTTATCGGTATCACAATGAAAACTTTTTTTTTTTTTTAAGATGTTAAAGAAAACATACTGTACCATGATATTTTGTTTTTACTTTTCTTTTTCTATCAATGTTATCATAAAAATCGAAGTGTTTTGCCAATTATTTGGGGGCCCACGTGCAATAGCCTCTCGGGCCCACAGGTTGAGAAGCACTGGTTTATATATTTGTAGCTGAGGAAAGAGGAGACCTCCCAGGGTGCAAGGTAGCATGACAGCAGCCCGGCCAACTGAGATCACTGCAGAGAACACAGAGTCCTGCCATGGGCACCGATGTACTGTGCGGTCCTGCGCTGAGTCATCCTAGAACAGCCCTATGGGCTCAATGGTTCCCCACTTTGCCCTGGCCAGCATGCCCACATCAGCGAAATTAACGCAGCTGTCGTGTAAAAAGCCACGTGACATTTGCCAACCATTCTGGCTGCGTGTTCACAGTTTTCCCCTCAGTCCGACTGAAGGTTTACGTGATTGTTTATGCGTTGGCAAGGTTTCGCGACCGCTGAGCCGTTGAAACCTGCGGTGTAATTTCATAATTACACAGGCGTCACAAAATAAGCATTTATTTTACTTAAGTTTTTGCAGATAGGCCTACGTGTGTCTTTCTTTTTCTTTTTCTTTTTCTTTGGGGGGGGGGGGGGGGGGGGGGTCATAAGGCAATGTTTATGCTCCATGCGACAGAAGCCACGGCCAGTCTAGACTCTAGAAGGATTGATTGGCTCTGCTGGTTGCTGCAGCAATCACCCATGGACTTATAAGTCGAGCATGCTAATCAGAAATTATATGTATGGGCTAACCTTGGCAATTACCGTGCTACTGAAACCAATGTCAAGCCTTGACTTGAGCAACTTTGAAAAGAAAAGTGATTTCTTCTTGAACTACTTCTGTTGTTTACGCCTACGATCTAGATGTTAAAAGGCAAGATGAGAGTTTGTGTGTGAGTAGGCTTATACAGCAGTTCGTATTCCAGAGCTGCTGCAGGGAGTGTCAGAAGCCATAGCTCTCCACAAGGGATGAATTTTTCAACCAATGGAAATGTGCCAGACTCCTCAGAGATAAGGATGCACATCTTTGTAGGGGGGAGGTTCATGAATTGGCAAGAGAAACATTTATTTCACTCGTTCTTTATCCTTTTCTCTCTTTCTTTCTTTCCTTCCCTTGCACTCTTTTGCTCCCCATATACAGTATATACATATCTCACCCTTATTTCTTCCCTTATCTCTCTTTCATTCCTTTTATGTTTAACTTTCTCTCTCTCTACCATCTTCCATATTCCATAGAAGATGAAACTGCAGTTTATTCCACCTCTCTCTCTCTCTCTATTTGTGTACACTCTTCAGAGTTAAATTAACACTGAGGACTTAACTGTGTTCCCCACTCTTTCTTTCTTTCTCTCTTTCTCTTTCTCTTTCCCTCTCTCTCTCTCTCTGTCTGTTTCTCTCTATCTCTCACGGCAGGGCCAGCCAGCAGACTGGATAGGGGGGGAGTTGGGTTACATTCCTTCCATCGGGGCTGTGTGTCTGCCAGCCAGGTCACTCCCAGTTCAGTCCCGGGAAATTGGGAGGGAAGAATTTCCTCTATGTGTCCATACTGAACATGGCCACAACCACACAAGAGCCTTGTTGCATGCATGCACAGGGGCATGCATGCACTATATGTTCATGGACGCCATGTTGGAGTGAATTGCGTGTACAGTACTCACTTACTGTACATATTATGCAGAGTCAGACATTTTTTCTTGCTTTTGTTTTGTTTAGTCAAAAGTGCAAGACAAGTCAGGGCCAAGTGGTGCAGGGTAAACCTGCATGTTTTTGTATGTGTATGTGAGTGCATGTATATGTGAATATCGACGCATGTATGTTTAGTCACGAGTGCACTGGTGTTGGAGTGTGTTGGTGAGTTGCGTGTGTGTGCAATTGTTACCTCTCTTAGGAATCCACATGATTTCCCATATATTGTACTTGATGACTAGAGATATTCATATTCTATTGATAGATTTAGGAATGCTTTGGATGACCCGCTCATCCAAAGAGCCAGCGGATCACTCTACTCACATACTGTATCAGTCTGCACAGCATGGGGACATTCAAGAGATAGAAGGTTCTATGGTTTTATTTGCACTATGAAACATTGGAATTGATGAATATTCCAAGCCAGGTGGTCTGTGTGTTATCAGGCGTGCAGCAGACCTACATTATTTTCGATGGTGGACGGTAACAAAGAAGTACATTTACTCGAGTAATGTACAATGTACTTTACTTGAGCATTTTTATTTTTGGATACTTGGAACTTTCACTCCACTACATTTCAAAGGCAAACGTTGGACTTTTGACTCCGCTGAAGTGAAAAGGTACATCATGAATGAACCACTTAAGCCCTAATTCAAAAATACTGAAAACTGCAGATCTACAAGCTCACGACGTGATGTGTTGTGAGCGGATTGGATTTTTGTGTATTGGAGTGTATTGGAGTTTTTTATGTCAACATTTCAGTACAGCAATGCATTGATATTAAGAAGCAAATGCACTTTGTAATTTGTACTTAATACTATTATTTTTTAAAGGATGTACTTTTGAACTCTGAAGTCTTTTTTAAAGTGCTCCAGTACTTTAACTCATGTACAAATTTGACAGAGCAATTCTCACTCGTAGCTGAGGAATATATGACCAGGAGTATCTCTACACCCAATACTGACTTGAGTAACTTTGTCCACCACTGCTTATTTTTATGGAAGCTATTACTTTGCCAGAGCTTCCACGAGCTGCAGCTGTGCATAGGACACTACGCTCCAACTGAGATATTCAACTTTCCTGTGGCTCTGGCCCCCGCTAAGACCTAAAAATAGAAAGATGGAAAGATTATGCTTACAGAAACGGGGAGAGGTGCTTTTATTCTTCTATGTGCCAGTGTGTTGTACAGTACAGCAGTGGTTCTCAAACCTTTTCATGTCAAATATAGAGCCTTTTTTTAAAACTACTTTCAATCTATTTTGGGAGTGTGATTGCATGCGAAAATGTTCAAAAAGCTTCAGAAATATTCTAAAATAGCAGATCTACAAGCTCAAGTGTCGCATTGCTAAGTGTTGTGAGCTTGTAGATCTGCTAGTTTTTCATTTTCTGTTTTGGAACCAAAGTTTTTCAAATTGGTTAGAACTCAGTTTGCACTTTTTGACAAAACTTTGCTGAAACATCAGTAAACGGGGGGCTAGGACTCTCAAAAATTGGTATCGGCATCGGACCCAAACATCTGGCTTTGGTTGGGCTATAATGTCAAGGACCCTCAAATTGGTACGTACAGTAATAGGCCACGGACCCCCATTTGATTAGATTTAGTCTCAGGGACCCCTGTCGGAAAGGATAGTTGTTATGATTAGTACCGAATTCCATCATTGTCTACTAATGTACTGTAGGTGACGAGATAACAGTGGAGAGTGTGAACCGTATGACCAGAATCATCATTCTTATACAGTGAATCCTATCGTTGAGATACCTTCTAATAAATAAAATATCTGTGAAATCAAACGACTCACCACTTAGTTGGGGGCCCCCGGACCCCACTATGAAAAACACTATCGTACAGTACAGCAAATAGCTCAGTGGAGAATACACAGCATTTTCTACTATGGTGACATGTTTATTTAGGAGCAGCAACCCCCCCCCCCCCCCACAAAAAAGGGGCCACATTGTGACCTGATGAAGGGGCCACTTCATCAGGTCACAATGACCTCACCTTAACCTGACTAAAGGCCCCAGTGGCCCGAAACACTCTTACATAAATTCTAACACTTTTCTAACAGGGCCATATTAAAAATGTGTTCACACATGGGGTTCATAGGGTATTTAAGGCAGTAAAGTAGGAAATACAGCAGATGTTAGTTTGATGTGCTGCAAAAGATGTGTGTTCAGTCTCACACAGTAAAAGACATGAGG
>NC_139950.1:21900083-21940083 GCF_963454915.1 Gymnoscopelus microlampas
CAGACTGCACCAATGCAACTCCTTGCAACTGCCATTGGGGATAATGGTTGCAAGTTGTTGCAAGTTGCAAGGAGTTGGCCTGGCCTTTAGACAGAGGTTAATACTGTACTGTTATTAATATCAGATAGAACTGTAATGGTCCTGAGGGGAAAGTTGTTTCAGTTGCCTTACTAATTGCAGAAGATACATCAAGAGAGAGGTATGTGGTGGAAGAAGTACACTGATGTATTCACTTTGTAAAACACAATATAAAAATACTCGCATCAAAATATAACAGTACTCAAACGTGTTAAAAGGTCTAACGTTTTCAAAAATAGCAGATACAAGCTTTATTAGATTATTTTGTAATAATCTGAATTGGCAAAGTATCTAGTAACTAAAGCTGGCAGTATGGAGTGAAAAGTACAATATTTGCAGTGGAGTAGAGGTAAAAAATATTGGAAAAGCGAAATACTCAAGTAAAGTAAAAGTAAAAAAATACCTCAAAACTGTACTAAAGTAGAGTACTTGAGGACTTGTTGTACTTAGTTACTTCCCACGATATGGTATCCAAGACAATGAAAGCCAGGCCAATTAGAGATGTGAATGTTGGAGAAACAGCACCCTCTGGTGGACATATGCGTGGGCATACCAGAATTTAATCAGAATCAGAAGTTAGCGCCCCATATGATGAAAACATGAATAAGAATGGTGTCATTCTTTAGTGCTGGATTTGTGCTGCATTGTAGGCTACCTTACATTTTATAATTTGTGCTGGTATCATTTTTTTTTAGATAATTTGAAGTTATGTGTTTAAGAGCTTTGCTGAGCCTTGCACCCCCCTTTCTTTCGGTCAAAATCGAACAAAAAATGTCTCATTCTTTAGTGCTCTAATTTGTGCCGTTGACATCAACAATTGTGCTATTTTTTATTTATTTTTATAAATATGTATTTATATTCAAAAGGAGGTATTTAATGAGTGACGTCATTCTCCGCTGCACCACGGCCCAAATTGCTTCATTCTGTTCATTAGTGATTTCATTGCACAATTTGCACCTGTTGCTATGCCTAGGTGTTGATTTGATGATACATTACTTGCACTTGTTGAGAGAGAAAGTTTGTCCAGTGTCATCTAGTTCAGAGAACAGCAGCATTCCTTTTTTCCCAGTGTGCGTCCATTAAAAAGTAAGTAATATTATTTGTAGTTTCTAGTTGCACATATGCCTTGTAAAGTTGACTGGAGGTCGAGGCTCCAAAAACAGTCAGAGATGCTATTTTGTTTTTTTTATTCCTCCCACTTCTCCTCCACCAAACTCCAGTCCAGTGTAGCTTATTACAGTGCAAAATGAATATTCCAATAGCAAAAATAATACTGGCCAAAAATACAAAAATAGAAAACTCAGGAAAGACTTAGTGCAAAACTTATCAAAAGGGAAAAAGGAACAAAACAAACTGCACCAGGCTACGCCCTGTAAAAAGGCCCTGGCAGCTCTCTGACTGGGCTCTTAGGACTCTGCCTGCCCCAGCATAACTAACTCTCGGTACCTGCAGTCTCCTTTTTATAGGAGAGGATCCTACCCTACCACAAACACAGGAACCAATTAACCTTCAAAAGCGTATCTACAAGCTGACAAATATCTCATGAATAACCCAATAAGAATAAATAGATATTGTACTTTTAAACAAAACTCCATTTTGGGTTGGAATTCAATTCAGAAGACAATAGAATACTTTGCTCATAAACATTGTGAAACACCCCTCCTCCTATATAAACAACAGTTTATATTCCAGCAAATGTAAAAAAGAATAATGGAATATGGGAGAGAAGACTTATTTGATTTTTTTTTGCATTGCAGGTGCAGACACAAGTGTAGTCCAGAAGTTAATAGAGCTGCTGCCCTCCAGCGCTGAGCTCCAAATGTCTGATGACCCAGCAGACACACAAACTTCTGGACTTGGTACAGATTTTTTTAAGTCTTTCCGCTGAGGCTGGCTCTCAGTTTGAGCAATGATATAGAGATGGATTACATAATGAATTCTCAAATATGATATGCTGTAAATTAGGGGTGTGCATCTCTCTCTTATAGGACGATACGATAGGTATCAAGATACATAGGCTAAAAAAAAAAAAATCCTTTGATTTTGCTATTTTTATTAGGAAGAAAACCCGGACTGGATTCAAGGATCTGTTTCCTGATCTTAAAATAGTAAAATCAATAGGAAGTTGACATTTTTATAAAATGCGAAATAGTACCGGGTTGGGTGATGTTCTATATTGTCAGAATCAGCTTTGTTTATGTTTGTTTACGGGCTAAAATAGCCTCTCCTGGGCCTCTTCCCTGTATAATGTAAGTCAATGAGGAGCATATTTTGAATGATCAATCCCTAGTCTCTCTCTCACACGCACGCACGCACGCACGCACGCACGCACGCACGCACGCACGCACGCACGCACGCGCACACACACACACACACACACACACACACACACACACACACACACACACACACACACACACACACACACACACACACACACACACACACACACACACACACACACACAGGTGAGGGTATGCACAATGGTTGGGTGAATGGGGTTACATGTGATGTCATAGCTAGCTGATGATAATGGCCACCTAGTGTTTACGCTGAAGGGATAAAGGAGCCCAGAGGGTCCCATGGGGGAACACACCATCAGACATGGCCCAGGCGAAGGCGGCAGGAGATGCAGTGAAGAGCCAGCGGGAGTGTGTGGAGATCTACTCTGACATGGCCACGGTCAGCTCCAGTGCAGGTGAGCTCATGTATTGAAAAATCCTCAGTGTTTGTTATACAGTGGTGGAAGAAGTACTCACATTTGCTAGTTAAGTAAAACTATCAATACTGAAATGTAGATATTCTCTGTTAGAAGTAAAAGTCTGGTAATCGAAATTGACTTCAGTAAAGGTATAAAAGTTATCAAAATATACTTAAAGTACCAACATTAAAAGTACTCATTACGCAGAATGTCCAATTTCACGTATTAAAGTATTAAAATGTATAAAAAAGAATTTGAAAATAGCAGATCTACAAGCTCACAACGCGTCGCTTCGTGACGTGTTGTGAGCTTGTAGATCAGCCATTTTCAAACAGCCAAAGTATATAGGGCTGAAGTGGTTAATGTATGTTTTTTTTTAATAATAATCTAAATCTACAAAGTAACTAGTAACTTAAGTTTTCAAATAATTATAGTGTCGTAAAAGTACAATATTTGCCTCTAAGATGTAGTGGAGTAGAAGTAAAACTATTGAAAACTGGAAATACTCTAGTAAAGTAAAAAATACCTCAGAATTGTACTTAAGTACAATACTTGAGCAAATGTACTTAGTTACTTTACACCAGTGGTGTTAACCTCGTCAAACATACCTGAGTTGAAACTGTGTAGCCTACTTGGTCTGATCTGGTTTCCTTCTACATGAAACGCAATGCGTTGTGAACTTGTTGATCTGCTATTTCTGGTGAGTGTCCCCCCCCTGAATTGGGATGCTGGGGTTGAAGTTGTTAATTTAACTCAGATTTGTATTTGGACACTCTCAGAGTTGCAAATGGATGACTTAACGCTTAGATTATAAAGATGGTAGTGACTCTGTATTAGTAGGTTACCCAGATGAAGGAGCTATGAAGACAATTAAGTAGATTAAAAATAAGGTGACAATGCCTTTATTACAGCAAATCAGTAAGGTAAGGTTGTAGTTAATGTATTAGCCACTCATCTAATACGTTTAATATAATACGTTTAATAATGAAGTTAAATCTGATAAAGGTATTTGAATTATAATTGGATTTGTGGCTAACACACTCATTTCAACACTAATATTAAATTACACAAAATAACACAAATATTATAATATATAAAATAATAATATAAAAGTTAAATCTGATAAAAAATATTTGAATTAGCGTATTTTGTGTTAGTCACTAATCTAATAATACTTATAATCTAATATTAAAGTTAAATCTGTATCTCCACTAATTAAATTAAGTACTTTAATTACTGTAAATCAGTAAATACACTTAATTTAACAAAAAAACACTAACACAAGTCATCAAATTTTCTTTTTTCATTAGCTTCTTCAGTTAAGTTCTTCAGTTCCAATAGTCTTCTTCTCAGCATTTGCTGTTATGTGAAAGGACAATGTCATCTCACTCCCGCAATTTGACAAATTAGTCACTTTATCAGCTATTGTAAGTGGTAATCTGGTCAAATCCTCTGGTCTCTGTTAACTTTTTCTCAGGAGATCGGCTTTGGCAGCCAAAGCCCCTCTGGCTCTCAGGTTGCCCGATGGCTCTAGGAGCCATAAAAGTGTCCGTAATCCCTCTTTTTCAACACAGCCATCAGTGAAATGTGCTCTGACAAATGTATAGGCCACTTCCTGTATGATGTGAACTTAGGGAAGATGCTAAACAAAACCAAAGAGACCAAATGAGTCAAGAAACACGAGCTGGGAGTGTTTTGACCCTTGATTCACATTTCCAATTAAAGAGAATGGTTTGCGCTGTGTCCATTCCAAGCACCGAAACTCTTCCTGTCACCCTGAACATAACTCCATAAGGGTCCATTTGGTTCCATTTGTACACTCATCTGATTAAATGAACTCTGAGGATTTCACTGTGTAGATATTGGAGACTCAGCCAGGAAGGGGCCTTCATGTGAGACTTCCATGGGTGTTGGACTGGCCAGGCACAGCAGGGCCTATCCGTCCCCTGCAAGACGCCGCCATCGGACCACCTTCAGCCACAAGCAGTTGGAACAACTGGAGCTGGCGTTTGGACAAAACCACTACCCAGATATCTACTACCGTGAGGAGCTGGCGCGCTTGACCAGACTCAACGAGGCGCGCATACAGGTGGGGAACATCTTATGCACAGGAATGCAATTGAGTACCAAATTCCTGATGTTAAAACCACGCTTCTTGGGTTATATATTACGATTTTTCCGTATTCAAAATCCCATGGACATTTAAAAAATCACATAGGGTGGCCATAGCTGAAAGGTTAGAGAGCCCTCCTGACAAGTTGCCAGTTACGATTCCCAGCCCTGGCAATGTCTCAAGGTGCCCCTGAAGGTACAATAGTTGATTTGCAGGCGGCTTTCTATTTTTCTTTCTTTTTGGATAAATTAATACTTTTTCAGTCAGTGCTCCACTGCTCCAACATATGAGCAAAATGCCTGGACTTATTTTATTTAAAACATTTTTTGTATATTACATGATATTTTAAAAAAGTGTCTATGGGACTTTGGATGGGACAAAACCTTCAAGGGGTGTGTGTTTTTTTGTTTTTTGCGTCAGTACTCTGTATGGTTGGAGATGACATTGACAGATACCACTGTAATTTCTCACATTTTGGTTCCATAGTTCAGTATTACTCTGTGTGTTTGTTTTTATCTAACTCTAAAATCAAATGTGACAAACAGAAAAAGACATCCTTTAAAGGTTATATGGATGGTGCGTGTGTGGTTCATATTTGTTTAGTTTTGGAACGAAACAGACAACTATACTGCCAACTATCAAAGACGGAGTGCCTTGGAATTATTTTCTTTGCAAGTCTGCAGTCCACACCATTTGGGAGTTAAGCAGTACTTCTTTGAAAACACTTTTTTGTTTATACTGTGTATCACTTCAGACCTACAGTAGCTTTCACTCTGTAAACTCATCAATGTTCATTTATCTATAAAAGTTAATTATGTACAATTCTCCCTCCACCACCACCCGACTTTGGAGGAATAACTCTGAAATATTAGACCCGTATTTGTTTCATTATGAGAACAAATTCCTCTAAGGATGCAACATTTTAAGTGCCGTCATAGTGTAAGAGTGGCTCTGGAAGTAGAGTAGCTGAAGCAGCCTGAAGGTTACTGGTTTGATCCCCAGCTGCCCCTGGTTTCATCTCGAAGTGTCCTTGAGCAAGACACTGACGCCTTTCGTGGTATGTGAATGTAATGTGCTTAGGAGAAAGACACGATAGAATTTTACCCAAATGCAGACCAAAACATGAACACATTGATTTGTTTGATGTGTCCTCTTTTTTTCTCTCTGATATTTCATCACTTCAACAGGTGTGGTTTCAGAACAGACGAGCCAAACAGCGCAAGCAAGAGCGGGCCTCCCAGAAGGTGCTGCCTCTGGGTATGATGTCGGGACACGGGGCTCTGCTGGGCAGCATGTGTGTCCAGTCCTCAGGAATCGCACGGCAGTACTACCCCCAGGCCTTGGCACACATTCCCCGCTTCTCCACCGTGCTGTCCCCTGGTGGGTATGCCCATCACCCAGGCGGCCCCGTCGGCCAGTGCCCGTGTCCCGCGGTCCAACCACAGCCAGCAACCCCACACCCGCATGAGGAATGGTACAGCCCGCTGAGGAGTATTGGAGCTCCGCCCACCAGTCTCACATCACCTGTGTTCTCCATGTCAGCTCTAGACCCCGTCTCTCACTGGAGCTAAACATGTCCACCAGCGGTAAATGTTTTTTTAGCTACTCTCACAAATTGATTAAATTAATGTTTGTGTGTGTGATGGTAGCAAGGAAAATGTCTGCCTTGAAATATTACACCCATGAATGTAAGTACTATATATCTAATACATTTGTGATTTAATCAGATCATCTTTTTTGTTGTGTTTGTTTGTTTGCCTGTTTGATTTGATGTATTTGAAAGTAATAACCATACAGAATGATAAGAGTACAGGTTAAAACCATCAAGGATAAAACAAAGTCCAGGACTTATCTCCATTGTGGTCATCACAGAAAACCTGACTAATCTAAAGTATGTTGAATAACATTTAAAAAAATCCCTACATCAGACTGGAACCTTTTCTATCAGCCATGATTTGGTTGCAGTGTCCAGGCTGTTCCACTAGATGGCACCAATGCATTTGAAAGTTCCCTTACCTGACAGTCCTGAATGTATACAGGCACACTAACAGTGCTAGATCTAGTGAACACTATTGTCCCTGACCAGAGTAAAGATACTTTAAAAACACAGGGACCACTCCTTGAATAACCCTATGAATCATGGTCAGTCTCGCCAGAGTGACCCTTCCACACGGAATCAACACATATGTTTGTTTGTTTTAGGCCATTGGAAATAAAATAGCGATGTTTGGTAATATGGAATAATCTAGGTTTTGAAAACATTGACTGAGGAATTTCAGGCGCCTGCAATTTTTTCAAAATTAATATTATGTGTTTTTTCCCCTCTCTCCACTCCAATAAAAAAAAACTTCAATAATTACCTAGAGTAAATTGAAACAACTTTGTATTTCTTATGGTATATTATGGACTGTCATGAATGGAAACACTGTCCATCTATTTGACTGTAAATTAAATGCATTCATTAAATTAGGCACACTCCCCTGGCCTATAACAATCTCATCTAATATGTGATTCAGTGTACTGAAGGGAGGCTTGACGTTTCAATGGACCGAGTTGTTCATTGCACTGTAGATAACATTTTGACTCGTTTTACGTTTTAAAGCTTTGCATGATAGGAAGGAACAATCTTCTGCAAAACAAATGTCTTGATCAGGTAGTCTGAACATTGTACATCACAGAAATATAGTTTAGCTCTCCCACAGCAAAAGCATTTCGATATAAAAACAGTATGGGAACGACAACAATGTCCTGTTATGTTCAACACTACTGTATGAAATATTTAGGTAGGATAGATATTTTTACTTATTTAGGAAAATAAATAATGTATGTTTTGTAGTATCGTACACAGCTAAATCCTGAGTATTAATTTAACTGTGTAAACACTGATTTTACTGTACACAAATCACTTATCAAAGCATTTAATAAATAAAATATTTTACTACCGTGTGCTTGTTCAGTAGTTTGGCTCAAACAGACAATCTTAGTACACAATTTTGTACAAAGATTTGGTGATGGGAAACAATAGATGAGATGAACATCTGTAACTGCATTTGACAGCATTTAATAATAGATCACATTCCAGAGACAACGAACACAGTTGTATCTGCCAAAGCTACATGGTCATTTAAACATTTGCATTCAAACAACCTCAATTAATTGGACAAACAATACTGAATGACAAAAATATAGATCATCTGTAAGAAATAACTCATAATATAGTACAGATGGACTGACCGCACAAATGGGTTTGGTCACAAACATTATATAAATATCTGTTGCTGTAACAAGCTGCTAATATTTAGAGCGAGAGGACTCAGGCTACATTATTTGTGTAACGGTACACTGAATAACACCACAGCTTTACTGGAAATGCCTGAACCAAACATTTACGTTTGAATCTTACAGTGGGAGAACACTGCAGCGGATCAAACAATGATCTAGCAATATGCCGTGAAGACTAAATGACTGAAATTGACAGTGTCATCTTTGTCATTTGTATAAATTAGCCTTAACCCAATAAGACCGGGAACGCATCTCTGTCATTTTAAGATTTCTTTGGCTATTCAAAAATAGCAGATATACAAGCTACCCCCAGAAGCAAAGATTTTAGATACAAATGTTCGCAATGGTTTTTTTTTAAATAGCAGATTTACAAGCTCATGTGCCACGCTACAGTATGAGCTTGTAGATCTGCTAATTTTGAATAGCCAAAGAAATCTTAAAATGGCAGAGATGTGTTCCCGGATTGAATGGGTTAAGTTCTAGGTTATGTCTAGTAAGGTCTAGTGATGAAGAATATTACACATGGCTCAGATTTACATTCATTCTGTGATGACAAATTAATCTCAAGTATCAGCTCGCAGGAGCACAAACAGCGGTTCGGTTAAGGTAGACTAGGCTAGACTACGTTGGAGATGCGTGTGTCATCTCACACCAGTGGTTCTCAAACTTTGTCATGTCAAGGAGGACCCCCCAAATCAATATGTATTTGGCCTATTTTTCAAAAATAGCAGATGTACAATCTTGTGAATAGCAAGTATAAAAACATGGATAAAGTGGTTTAAATGATTGTGATGCTGCTGTATTAACCCAACCACCCCTGGGGGGGGGGGGCGGACCCCACTTTGAGAACCACTATCTTACACCATCAGAGATTACTTTGACAGCAATGACAGTGAATGTAACTTGTGCTGCGTTCAACACGATCGCTAACTTTCATTAAGAAGGTTGTCAAGTGGATCTGGGATGACACTATGGCATGTCACATTAAAATCCACATTACTCTGAATGTCACCTCAGTTGTCCCTTTAAGAAGAAGGAAAAAAGATTTCAAACCATCTCATGAATTCAAGAATGATAGCTAAAGCTCTCTATGCAAACGCCAACACAGACAGTAGAAACCTCTAGTAAAGGCCACTTTAAAGCCTAATTTATACTTCGTCATAGGACCGTGTAGCTCGGCGGAAACAACACATTTTCAACAGAAGAAGGGGTCCAATGTGGCGTGGCTTATCTTAGACTGCATATCGTTTCCGTCGGGCAGAAACCTTGTACCTCCATATTTCAAAATCGTCACATACAAGGTTTCCACCCTCATAATGTCCAAAACTGTTACTTTTCAGGATTCAAATTCAAAAATAGCAAAAGTAGCTGATCGACAAGCTCAAAGCGGTCCGCTTCGCGCCGCACTTCGAGTTTGCAGATCTGCTACTTTTGTGTGACGCTGTAGTATGATGATCAAGTAGGGTGTTAATTTACAAAATAAATAAATAATAAATAAAAGGTTACGATACGGAGATACAAGGTTTCTGCCCTACTGCAACTATGGGTGCGTTGGGAAATACAGCAATGAGCGCACTGGCCAATACAAACTAATAGGTGAGTGCGCTCCGGTGCGCAATTTCCGAACGCACCCTATATAGTCTGTCTGAGGGCAGTGACGTCCGTACTATTACGTCAGTCGTCTCCATATTTGGGCACAGTTTCAATCCGTTCTGAACGCCATCAACTTCCATTACAAAATCAAAAGTTGAGCTCAGCCCTGGACACACACACACACACACACAATTTCCATCGAGCAACATGGTCGCACAACAAAGTACAAATTGGCCTCAAGACAGTTATTAAGTCCCCCGTTTGTCTTAACATCTGAAAGCAATGAGGTGACATGATGAATCATTTTGCTTGGTCCACAATGTTGGATGTCAATGCAGCAAAGGTATTCCTTTAGCTAGGGTATGACTGATTCTGATTCAGTCCCTGCATGAATGCGCTACAACAGGGACCTGGCAGTTGCATTCATCACACTGTGTGGGTGCTATTGGGCTATCAGGGTGTTTTAAGCACAAGGCACAATTTCTACAGCGACTTCCTGTGCTACATGGATTTGACGGAGACAGGAGCAAGGAATCTATAAAGAAGGAAGGACCAGAACATATCACTTCACAGCTTGTGAGAATACATTAGAATAAACAGTTTGGATGGCATTTGCATAACCTATTTCCTATTCCTTGCTATTACTATTTCATTTCCAAGGCAGTGAACCGGGCTCTTGTCTGCCATAAAGTTACTGCAAAACCAACTCAAGAATTGACGTAGCCGTTAATGATGCTCACAGACCATATGAAAGTACCAACAATTCTTGTTGCAATACGCAGAGTCAGAGGAAAGACCAAGCTGTAGCCTGCCCGTTCACCACTACGGCAGCTTTTCAGTTTGGCTCTCGAGTACGCTCGTACAGCCTTCTTGACACTTCCTTCTTTATAGATTGCTCGGGTGAGGTTGTGTGAAACTGACACACGACCCCGGTAGTGACTCTGTGTCTACCCTTCTATTCCAGTGACTTGGCAAACTCTGCGTAGTCTATGTAACCATCGTTGTTTTTGTCATCGTCTCTTAACACATCATCGATTAGGTTGATGAGGTCCTCTTCTTTCATTGGCTGGCTGTCCTCTCCTCTCTCCTGATGGAGGAAAAGGAAAAGGACATCTTTGTTTAACTACTTTCAACGTGGTGTCCCTATTTTAGGCATGACCTTATAGGCAACTTTTTCAAACATAGAAAAAATATAATTTGAAAATGTAAACGTCATTTATACTGTGTTGCATGAAAATAGCTGATCTACAAGCTCACAATGCATTGTACATCTGCTATTTTTAGTTTACTTTAGTTACTAGTTACTTAAGATATAAATTATTACATTATAAAACATACGTTAGCCCTATTTTATACCTAAGCTATTTGAAAATAGCCGATCTACAAGCTCACAACGCATCGCATCGCGGCACGTGAGCTTGTAGATCGGCTATTTTCAAACATTGTAGTACTTTTGCTTTTGGTACTTTAAGTATTTTTTGATACCAATACTTTTGTACTTTTACTCAAGCACATTTTGAATTACGGACTTTTACTTGAAACAGAGTACTTCTACATTGCAGTATTGATACTTTTACTTGAGTACTTTTCCCACCACTGATACACACCTCTTTGTGTACGTGTGTGATGGCTGTGGCCAGCTCCAGCCCATCAAGCAGGTTGTTGCCGTCATAATCGTGCATCTTAAAATAATGCAGCTGGAGTTCCTGGTTTGACATCTCTTTCTCTGGTTTGTTTATCACTCCATCTAAATGCTCCATGATGTGGCTTTAGGAAAGACACAGGAAACGGAGACAGAGAAACAGTCAGGGGCCATTTGATAACAATCATCCATAGACAGAGGAGTTAGTCATATTATTTGGAAAGATAGCCAGACAGGATATCTTCTTCTTCAAAGTTTCCATTTCGTGCCACGCTTTTCTCAGAACATAACTTATAGCTTAACCCTTTAAGACCTGAGGCGATTCTTGAAAAAAATCTAAATCCTAACAGTCTTTGTAAAAAAAAAATAAAAAAAAATGTTTTCAAGATTTTTCAAAAATAGCAGATCTACAAGCTCATAGCGCGGCACTCGGTGCCGCGCTATGAGCTTGTATATCTGCTATTTTTTGATAGCTGAAGAAATCGTGTGTGCGTTCGTGTGTGCGTTCCAGGTCTAAATGGGTTAACTGGATTTAATGTTTTCTCATCATTCACAACGATCACTGCTAGTGGCTTTTCTATACGTATATAACCATCAGCAAGACTATTATCAAGGTTATCCCTCACAATAGCAAACACCACAACGTATGAAATGACAGCGTTTGCGAATTTGTAATAGTTTTCATCACAACACCTGCATTCCGCAAGAATGTACTGTATTTACTAACGGATTTCCCAGATCTGCACGGTAACCCAAACGGCCAGCAAGGTTAAACAAACAGTGTTCAAAGTTCAATGTTCTATGCAAATAGGCCGGTGCAGGTCATCTCCCACAGAGCACAAATATGAAGAGTTTTTTTTCTGTTACTCACTCTTTGTCCTGCACCATGTTCTTATCCAGATGACCGTGAGCGTGGTTCTGTGCATCATGTGCTACATTCTCTGGGGCCTCCGGCTCCGCTTGTGAATGGACGCACAGTATATGGGAGAGGAGGAGGATTAGACAACCCCACTCCTTATAGTTGTAGCTGCCCCTGGAAGTTGGTCTCGTCATTCTACAAGACACATTGAAAGAGGGAGGCACAGACAAACTTAGAAATAGATAGACAGATGTTCTGTGTCTCTATGTCTCTATAATTGTATAGCTATACAGATAGAAACACAGTTGCAGTTAGAGGCTGATGATATGACAACATCACAGCCTGGATCTCAACTAGGTATGGGGATGAATTGAATACACAGACAGGACCACAATGGAAACAAGCCCTTAGGGCTTTTTTCGTACCACTGTACTATTTGCAAACAAACTGTTAAAGTTTAAAGCAGAGTTCAAGGAGCTTTAGTGTTGTACAAATAAACTACATTGGGGACCCAACTACAGGATGCGTAGTGATGATAAAAAGTACAGTAATCATCAAACACGGTGAACACAACCACAAACACTGGAGGAAAAAGTACTCACATTTTTTACTAACTTAGTAAAAGTA
Source organism: Gymnoscopelus microlampas (assembly GCF_963454915.1). Lineage (NCBI taxonomy): Eukaryota > Metazoa > Chordata > Actinopteri > Myctophiformes > Myctophidae > Gymnoscopelus > Gymnoscopelus microlampas. The sequence goes on from NC_139950.1 coordinate 21,912,979, forward strand.
TCAATACTGCCATATAGAAATACTCTGTTGCAAGTAAAGGTCCGGAATTCAAAATGTACTTGAGTATAAAAGTACAAAATTATTGGCATCAAAATGTACTTAAAGTACCAAAAGTAAAAGTAATCATTATGCAGAATGTCCTATTTCACAAGTATTCAATATGTATATAAATCTATTGAAAATAGCACATCTACAAGCTCACAATGCATCGCAAAGCGACACGTTGTGAGCTTGTAGATCTGCTATTTTCAAATAGCCAAAGTATATAAGGATAAAGTTGCATGTTTTGTAACAATAATACAAATCTACAAAGTAACTATACTAAAGTTTTCAAATAATTGTAGTGGAGTAAAAAGTACAATATTTGCCTCTGAGATGTAGTGGAGTAGAAGTAAAATACTGAAAATTGAAAATAATCCAGTAAAAAAATACCTCAAATGCACTTAAGTACAAAACTTGAGTAAATGTACTTAGTTACTTTACACCACTGTCAAAAACAGTGAACAACACACACCCACAAAGCAGTAGAAACATCCATACACTTTGGCTAACACCATTGAGAGGAGCATATAAAAGGCTCTGCTAGCAGCATGAGTCTAATAATCAAGATTATTACATTACAACATAATGCAATACAAGTTACACTACACTCTACACAATGTGCTCCAACATGACAACTACAGCCCATAAACCATAGTATAATACAAGCATAAAGAGAAAAGTCACCTCTTTCGTGTATGTTTCCTGCAGACTGACTCATCCGCTGTCTTTTTTGGCCGCCGCGATTCGCCGTAGTCACCTTTCAACTGTGGGACACGACAGCTAACTCTGATTGGACAGCATCACATACGTCAGTAGCCATGGATCACACGACGGTCGTCTGTCACCGGCGTCATGGACGAACTTCAACCTGGTGTCTGCACCTTCTCTATTTACATCTACATAAACGTTCAGATTTCAAATATAAAGGGCTTACCTCATGGCCACGGATGTTAAAATTGTGTTCGGGTCCTCAGAAGTACCCGTGTTTTCCGTATTATTTTTATATTAGCATTTTAATCCGATCGGTGTTTATTTTCCCCGTTTTTTCGCCATATGCTTTCAACTACGCGATTCTATTGGTTGGAAGGTGTATTGCACTCTGATACATTATAACTATATGAGAAAATGGCCACCAATCAGATGCTAAAATGCTTTTTATTGAACAATACCGAAAATACCGGTACTTCTGTGGGTCCGAACAGAATTGTAACATCCGTGGCCATGGGGTAAGTACTTTATATTGGACATTTGAACGTTTATGTAGATGTATGGACCAAAAACAGAGAAAGTACAAACACCAGGTTGAAGTTCATCCATGACTGTCATGATATGACAGTCATGTTTCAGGGCTAATACGTCAGCGAATGCCGTGCGTGCAGCCATGGCAACAACAATAGCCGCTGCGCTGAAGCTGTCACACACTCACACATTACTGTGTTGTGGAACCGCGTGTGTGTGTGTGCGTGTTGTGTGCGTTTCATTTGAGGGGCATCATAACTTGCATGACCATTCAGATGTCCAGTTTCCAGAGGGACAATGACGCCCCTAAATCTCTTTTCAAACGACTTGAGGTTTCTTTTATGTCGTGGTGGTGGTGGTAGAGACATTAGAATCCCAGTAATGATCCCCATTAGCAGTGCAGTGGTGTAAAGTAACTAAGTAGCCTACATTTACTCAAAAACAAGTACTGTACTTTTACTTTTGAGGTACTTTTACTTTATTTGAGTATTTCCAATTTTCTATAATTTACTTCGACTCCACTATACATCTTAGAGACAAATATTGTAATTGTACTCCATTCATTTATTTGACAGCTTTAGTTACTAGTTACATTGTAGATTTGTATTATTATTACAAAACATACATTAACCACTTCGGCCCTATTTAAACTTTGGCCATTTGAAAATAGCCTATCTACAAGCTCACAATGCCTTGCCATGCAACACATTGTGAGCTTGTAGATCTGCTATTGTGTATTATTAACATATAAACGTGTTCTAAAATTAAAATGTTAAGCGACGTTCACGTTTGTTTGTTTGTGTTTCTGTGAAATCATTGTGTTGTGATTTGTCTTTTTAGACGTTTCCATCTTGTCCAGATGGAGGCGCCGTGTGCGCGCAAGTTAAATTCAGTGTTTCTTTGAGATAGTGCATCATAACTTGAGTTTGAAACATAATAACACATATAACAGTAACATCGGGTTGAAGTTCCTCCATGACTGTCATGATATTATCAGGGCTCGTCTAAGAGCCAGAGCCAGGCACAGGATTTCTGCCAAATTGATTTTCCGTTGATCGCACCAATGAAAGCACTAAGTGATGGACAGTAAGGACATGGGAAAAACAAAGCATTTATGACTCTATCCGTCCATGTATCGCTTTATATTCCAAGGTTTTGTCTCCGATTCACAACATTATCTCACATGTTCTCTCTAATCCCACGAACTGATCCAGTTAACGGGTTGAAGGAGGAGATTAAGGGCTTGTGGCTTTAGGACAAGACATCGTTTTAGTTTAAACTCCCCCAGACCCCTTTAAAAGAGTCTGCATGCAGGCTATTCTTTTCATTTATATAGCCTAAAAGTACCAAAAGTAGAAAGTAGCCTATAGTGAAAATTGGAAATCCTCCAGTAAAGTAAAAACGCCTCAAAATTGTACTTAAGTAGCCTACAGTACTTGAGTAAATGTATGTACTTTACGCCACTGCAGATTCCTGCACACCACGAAACCGAAAATATAGAGCAAGCTCTCACATGGTGTCCAACCTAATTATTTACATCTCGCGATTTAGTTCCACAGTAAATTACAGTGCAATGCATACCTAGGCCATTATATCAATTTAATCGGCACTCAGTTCATAATGTAGTCAACATAGGCCCCTACTAAAAAGTTTAATAGGTGTTTATATTCCCATATTCCCAGTTCACCGGCTTTTCAGTTAGAATTCCTTAATAACCTAAAAGTAACTTAATGTCTGCTTGGTGGTGATGATGCCGTATTGATTAATGTTCCTACCACTGAAATTTTAATCCATCCTCATAAACTTTGTATGAGCTCCTCGGTGGTTCTCAAAGTGGGGTCCGGCAAGTTCGGCAACCCCCAGGGGTCCTTGGGCGGGGGTCCCCAGCAAAAGTAGTTAATATAGCATCAAAATGTTTTTTTGTACACAAATCTTCTCTTCTGGGGGTCCATGCATGGTAGCTCTGGACCATAGCGTTAGAAGGAGTTCTCCTTAACGCTATGTTACTTTCGAACCGTTGCCCGTTGCCCGCACACCTCAGGTTGTGCAGCCTCTCGTCTTTAGTAAAAATAAAAAATACACTTTCTCTACTTACCAAAACAAAGACGGTTTTAAGATGCTGAAAGCCTATTTTCCTTAATGAGACCACTCGGAGATCCCAACCTCACGTCTAAAATACACCTTTTGGCCAGAAAAGAAAATACTTCACAGGAAGGAAAACGTTTTTTTGTTACTGCACTGCGCCCCCTATAGATCTTGTCAATTGAAAAATTCTGTTAACCAAATCTGTAGAGGGCGCAGTGGAATAAGTTGAACATTTTTCCTTCCGGTGAAATATTTACTATTCTGGCCAAAAGGTGTATTTTAGATGTGAGGTGGGGGGCTTCGAGTTTTCCCACTAAGGAAAGTAGGCTTTCAACATCTTAAGACCGTCTTTTTTTTGGTGAGTAGCGAAAGTGTAATTGTTATTTTTACTACAGACGAGAGGCTGCGCAGCCTGCGCTAGCGCGGGTGTACGGGGAAAGTACTATGGACCAGAGCTACCTGCATGATGGCACAAAACCTTTTCAGGTGTGGGGGGGGGGGGGGGGCGGGGGGGGTTTGGTCCGCGGCCAAATAGTAAATAAATACATATGCATTTGGGGGTCCTTGACATGAAAACATTTGAGAACTACTGCTCTCTATAGAATGCTCTGCCTCTCCCTCCCAGTCCCTGCAGCCTGTGTGAGATTACACATGTATTTCTCCCGGTGTGTGTATGTCAGTCGGCAGTGGAGTTCAGTCAGCACCGGTCAGACAGCTGCATCATGGCATCCAGCCGGGTGTCCTTCACCCAGTACCGTCTGGAAGCGGACATAGAGCGCTACAGGGCGGAGTGCCAGTGGGACAGGATGCCCACCATGGTGGACCAGCTCCTGGCAGCACGGTTCCACGAAGATGGTGAGTGATATTGTGACACTCACACGCACACACACACAAGCACACCTGTAGGCTTGCAGGCGCCTGTTGTTATGTTTGGGAGTCTTTTCGTCTCTTATCTAAACTCACAAGTCACAACAAGTTGAACTTTGTGCTCTCAGATACTTGGATATCATTATGCAACTTTTTAGGGCACTGTTTCCCAAACGGTGGCTCGGGACCATTTGTGGGTCGTGGATCCATTTTCGTGGGTCGCGCGAGTAAATATCCCTTCGTTTTTTGTTTTCTAAATTTTGTAATTAATTACTATTATTATTACATATTTTGTGAAGATTTCCACCAAAAATCACACATTTTCATGAGTTGAAAACAAATTCAAAGATTTTTACAAAATGAATTTCATGAATAAAAAAAAATATATCAAAGAAATTCCCTAAATTAGAAAACAAAAGTTTAAGTTGTGAAAATAGCAGATCTACAAGGTCACAATGCGTTGTTGTAAGCTTGTAGATCTGCTATTTTCACTAGTTTGGGACCCAGGCAAACATCTGATTTCTCTTTTGGGTCTTGAGCAAAAAAGTTTGGGAACCAGTGACCATGTGATCTAGGGGACTTCTTCCTCCTTCTAAACATATACAGTGAGTAGCCTGTGCTGTCTATCGACTGTCTGTCGCTAAAACCATGGCAAATCAAATTCTCCTGGACCTCGGACAACATGCAGGTCAACCCCCCCCCCCCCCCCCCACTGTCCTTGTCCTCGAAATTATTCTACATAGTAGTGGGTGAGCAAACATTTTATGTAAACACGCTTATCATTGTGCAGCTCAACACTGTGAGCTGGTGGTAATTCACCTGTTGGTCTCCTCCCCTCACCTTGGTAAAGTAAATATGGGTTGAGTTGAGCCACATGCCCCACACACACACACACACACACACACACACACACACACACACACACACACACACACACACAAATTATTGTGTCAACCAGCCCATGATGACCCAACATGCTGTAGTGGCCACCTGCTTACAGCCAGCATGACTAAGTACATTTACTCAAGTACTGTACCTCAGTACAATTTGAGTATTTTACAATTTTTACCAAAGTATTTACAAATGTCAATACTTTCAGGGTTAGAGCTTCTACTCCATTACATCAACAGAGTATTTCTACATACCAGAAACTTATTAGTAAAAGTAGATATACCAGAATGTCACAAGTAAAATCCTGTATTCAAAGTTAAAGGAGAATTCCGTTCATTTTAAGTGTTATGTTTGATGTGCGTCAAATCACTTACCAACGTAGGAATGAAAATCGCGTGACTCCACAAATCCCCCTATCGACCCCCACCGTTGTCATGATAGTAGGATGCTGGATAGCCCAAATTCGCCTATTTTAACAAATGCAAAGTCTGTTTTTTTGCTTCTAGTACTCATTGTTGAGTCCCATGATAATGTAACAGGCGCTAAAACTCCGAGAAGCTAACGGCTAATAACAGAACGAGCTAATGCTGGGGCTGCTTATCTCTCTGCATGGCAGCCCCAGGTTGCCAGGTCGGGAGAGAAACAGGCAACCAGCATTAGCTCGTTCTGTTATTAGCCGTTAGCTTCTCGGAGTTTTAGCGCCTGTTACATTATCATGGGACTCAACAATGAGTACTAGAAGCAAAAAAACAGACTTTGCATTTGTTAAAATAGGCGAATTTGGGCTATCCAGCATCCTACTATCATGACAACGGTGGGGGTCGATAGGGGGATTTGTGGAGTCACGCGATTTTCATTTCTACGTTGGTAAGTGATTTGACGCACATCAAACATAACACTTAAAATGAACGGAATTCTCCTTTAACTTACTCCAGTAAAAGTACTAAAGGATTGACATCAATATATACCAAACCAAAAAGTGCTCATTATGCAGAATGGCCCATTTCACAATCATAATAGTAATGCATCAATGCCTTCATCATGTTAATGTTGCAGCTGGTAAAGGTGGGGCTGATTCTAAATACTTTATGTGTCACGGCCCGCTTATCGGGCCGTGGACTTTGACCTTATTATTTAGAGTTTTAGACCTTGAATGCCCTTTTATGGTATTGGACTCGTTAGGGCTGTTTGATAGGCCTGTTAGGCCACTATTATATTGTATCGTTCCAATTGTATTCTGTTTCTCTGTTGTTACCTTTGCCCTGATGTGTGTATCTTATTTTGTAGTATTGTTTCCTGTCTGCCCTGTTTGCTGTTTCCTGTCTTGTCTCACCAGTCCTCTGATTAACTCTGTCTTGCACCTGTGTCCTAGCCTATCCCTGCGTTGATTGTCAGTTAGTTTCACCTGTGTCCAGTTACGTGTGTCTCTATATATACTCCCCTGTTTGTTCAGTCCGTTATTTGTTTGTAAAAGTAAGTCACTGTGTTAGTTAACTCCTTGTGATTTTCTAAGTTCCTAGTGTTTCCGCTTTGCTCCTAGTTAGTGATATTTTCCTAGTCTCCTCGTATTTGTGTGTTTATTCCTGTTCCTGCCAAGTCTCACCCTTTGAGAGTGAGAGTCACGCAATTTACCCTCTTCACATATATTGTTTGATGGCAATGACTGATACAAATGAAAGAAGACCCTAAGACAGCTAAATAGAGAATTTTACATTTTAAGAATTGCGTTCATGTGTGCGTCCCTGATGAGTCTCACTCCTAGATTTTCCTGAAAGTTGGCAGCCCTTGGTTAATAAACCACCCTTGCATTCGATCTACCCTGCGTCTGCCTCGTCCTCTGCCTTTGTCCTGCGCTTGGGTCCTACACCTCTGACTCTGATTGTGACATTATGTGCTTGTCGGTAGCTTAACGATCATAATTGATCAGTTAATGTATACTTTGAAATTCATAATCTAAATCTGCAAAGAAACTAGTAACCAAAGCTGTCAAAATGTTGCCCCTGAGGTGTAGCGGAGTACAGTAGGCTGTAAAAAGAAATACTCAAGTAAAAGTACCTCAAAATTGTACTGAAGTTCAGTACTTTAGCAGTTCAAAATGAGACCCACTCCAGGCCTGTATAATAATGTTGGCTCCCAGACACATGGAATAAGCGATGCATCTTTCAACACAGTCATAAGTTAACTAGTTGTTAACTATCTCTGCCAGTGCCTCCACAGTTACAGTTAAGTTAGTGTAAAAAAATGATAATGTATTGTCGTTAGTTAAAATGTTCTTAGAACATAGTCCTCAACACTACCTCTTATATATTTTCTTTCACTGTTGAGCCATTTAAAAACAACAAAGATTTTAAATCATTAAACATCTTGTACTGTGGACTGTTCCAAGGGCTGAAGCTCGCCTTTCCCCCCTGGCCTTGCTATTGCTGATAAAACTGACAGGCAAGTATGTCATTTATACCAGTGTCATAAACATTTGTCACAGGCTTGGCGTCAGAACACATACACAGTCAGGGGAGAACAGGGAAGAGGACTAAACAGGAAAGCTTTAATCCAACAGTGTGTGTTTGTGTGTGTGTCACAATCATACACATTCACTGCTTGCCACTGATTTGGATCCCGGCCATATCAAAATAGACTGCCATAGGCTATTATGCTGCTTCTTCCTGTGAGCTATAACTTGCTTGCTGTAAATCAGTGATTCTCAACCTTCTTAATTTCAAGGACCCCCAGTTTGATATGCATTAGCCACGGACCGCCATTTGATACATTTGTTTTATCTCCCGGGGCCCCAATCTAAGCTATAAAATCCTCTGTGTTTATTTAACTCAGAGTGTACAAATGGAACCAAATGGACCCGTAATTCTAATTATTTACTTTATACTAAAAGTACACTGAAGTGCATTATTTCTAAATGGAGTTTAGGATTCATGTGCATATCTTTATGTTTACCTCTCGCAGAGTTGGGGGTGGTGACTGTGAGGGGTTTGCTTGACCCTGCAATCTAAACGGAATGCATGTATATAAATGGACTTGCATTTATATAGCGCCTTTCTCCAAAGCGCTTTGTAATCTATTTCACATTCACCCATTCAAAAGAACAATTAAAGGGAGCCTCGGCACACTCAAAACTGTGAAAAATCTCTGACGTTTTTTATTTTTTATAAATATATAGCAAGCTTTCGGTCATAGAGCTTCTTCATAGACCTTCCTTTCACACGTTCACATACCGACTTCAGAGGAAACCATGCAAGGCACCAACCTGCTCATCGGGAGCAGTTAGGGGTTCAGTGTCTTCATATCAGGTTAACTCGTAACGTTTTCATTCCCTCCCTACAGATGACTTCGGGACTCTGCTATTGGCCGAGGCCTTGTTGGAGGAGTGCCTGCAGGAAAATATGGACCTATTACGGAGCTCCACACCCCTGATGGACAAGACCCAGCCCAAACTGTCCAGTGCCAAAACTCATCTCAACACCATCCTGAGCCGAGGGCGTCTACCGGTCAGTCCCAGCTTTTTGTCATTTTCCTTCAACCAGTGGACCGGGGACCACCAGTGGTCCTTGAGGGGGTTCTAGGTGGTCCCCAGCTAAATGATAGAGAGGTAACCAAATGTGGTAACCAAATGTGGCAACCAAATGGACCCTTATTAGATCTTTAACTCTTGAGAGCGTAACATGAAACCAAAATGGTTACATTTTACCCTCTCAAGAGTAAAATTATTGTTAAACATCTGCATTACTTAATTTAAAAGAAGTCTACACAATTAGAGAATGTCGAAGAAATAGTCTAAGTTTTGGGTCTGAGAGGATAAATCTCATCAAATGGTGGCCCGTGGCTCAAATGCCATATAAATAATGGACCTTGATATGAAAAAGGTTGAAGACCACTGCTTTACAGAATGAATCTCTCCCACTGTATTTGCTTGTTGTAAATAGTTTACATGACACAATTTCTTAAATAATATTCTCTTTCCCATGGTCCCAATAACCTGGCATAAAAATCCCTCCACCTTTCTGTCTGTCTGGGAGCGTTGCAGTGTTATGTTTTGGGATTCCTTGGACCGTATGGGTTAATGTCACAGCTTTACGGCTCAGTATGAGTTTGAGGTCTCTTTGTTGGCTGCCGGCCAGTACTAGATGTATGTCAAACCATCATCATAAATAACCCAGACTCAAAATATCAAAAAATGTGGATGGCATTTCACTTTATGTTTACGTATTGACAGGAAAGAGGCAGAGGAAGAAATGGTGAAATCATTTGGGGCATGCGGGTGGGGCATCAGGCTACTGTGGCTGCAGGGCATATAATTTTTTGAGGGGCATCCAAACTGAGGGGGCACGGCAGCCATGGCCTCAATGAAATTCCTGCCCTGACACCAACACTACTGATTAGTGTAACTGAGATTTGCTGAAAAATATATTTTTGACATGCAATGGATTATCAACTCTGATGATGCAAGTTTAATGATTTTGCATTTCTTTCTTTCTTTCTTTGAAAGAGACTGTAAAGGTTAACCAAGCGGCCAAGGCTCCAAAAATGAACAAGTTCAGAATTTGCAGATCGTTGCGTTTTATTTCTCTCACACCTCCGGAAACCAGTCCAATATGCAGCAGGTAGATAGTGGAAAATAAATAAGACGCGGAAAAATAGACTTACAAAAATGATAGAATTACTTAAAGCACAACTAAAGACAACAAACCATACAGTGACTGCACAACAAGGCTATCCCTTAACTAAGTGCCCTGGCAGCTCTGCCTCACGGCTGTTAACGCTTTGCTTGCCAAGTTCAACTCACTGACTGTCACTTGCAGCCTCCTTTAAATAGGGAGTGGATCCTACCACAAGCACAGAAACAATTAACCTCAAAATTAGCTTATCTACAAGCTTACAACTATCTGATGAATAAATAACCTACCACATAAATAGATGTTGTACCTTAAACTAAACACCATTTGGGTTTGCATTTACTTCAAAAAGACATAGAAATACTTTGCTCAATAACATTGTCAAACACCCCTCCTCCTCTACAGTACTTGGCACGTTCCACCCCTTCTTAAACCAAATGGACTAGCCCTGCTCTGTTTCGGCAGTTACAAGTCAGATTCAGAGGGTGCCAGTACTGCAGAGGAAAGACCAGGTGACAAGCAAACATTTCAGATCAGTTCTAATAAACAGTGTTTAAATAAACATACAGTTTGAACCCCTGAAGTCCGTGTTATTTCTACATTTGAATGAATAGGTAAAAATCACATCATGCTACAAACTGTCCCTTCCCACTTAGTGTGTCTATGTATAGGGCACGGGCTGCCCTGTGACAGAGACCATGTACAATATTAAACATAAATGTTGCCATTTGATGTACAGTACCAAATTTTGCTTCAGCTAATTTTCATTGGCAGGTTACAGTGAATAGATAATATATAAGTACAAAAGTACAGCACATCATGACACATAGGGCAAAAGGCAATAGACATTGGGGGAAGTGTAGAAAGGTGGCGCATTAAGATTACGATTAGCTATGGAATAAAATACAATCAAGATATTAGTGATTACAGGTTTGTTTAACCTTAAGCTTTGGTTGTGAAGCTGCTCAAGGAACTGCTAGCCTTAATACCTGCCTGAAGTGTATTCCAATTGCTAATATGTGATGGACAAAGTTCTCAACCCCAGACCTTGAGTCAAAGTATAGATACTCCTCGTCAAATATTACTCAATTTCAAGTGAAAGTTAAAGTTAAAGTACTGTAGAACTTGCTTTTAAAAATATGAAAGTATTCAAAAGTACAAATTACAAAGTACATTTTCTTTTTAATATCAATGAATTGCTGTATTGAAATTTAGAAATGTTCCCCAAAAAATCTAATACATTTAAAAAATAGTTAAATTAGCAGACCTACAAGCTCATAACATGTCACATTGTGACCATTGAGCTTGTAAATCAACTATTTTTTTTTCTTCATACATTTTTAAGTAGAGCGTAATTGGTTAATGCATAATGTCATTATCTTTTTCAAGTAAACAGGGTTGTAGAGTAAAAGAGTGAAAGTATCAAACACTTTAATTAATGTACTTAAATTAATGCACTCCACCACTGGCTAATAGCCTTAAAAGAGTAGGCAGACATGTTGTACGTCACATGGTTATTGTGCAATCTCCTCTAGAGGAAGTCTGGTTCTGGTAGCACAGTCTGTATGTGATCTAATACAGTGTTTCCAGTGGGTTGGGACCCATTTTTGGGTTGTGGACCCATTTTTATGTCTACAGACTACATTGGATGGTGCTTTTTACCAGCGTCACCATTTTAAATGTTTCCATCTAGGTTTTAAGAATATAGGGCCTCTGGCCACTGAACTAATGATGATTTGTTACCTGCTAGATGAACAGATGAACCAAGTATCGGGCATTTGTGTCTTTCTCTGCCTTTAGCCCAGGTACGTGAATGAGGCTCTACTACTGATGGCCAAGGTCCACTATGTCCAGGGCCGTTACAGAGATGCCCAGGGTATGTGTGCCAGGGTGGGCATTGAGGAGCTGACGCAGGACGATCAGCCCATCTACCATCTGCGTCTGCTGGCTGAGGCCTTTGTTATTAAAGGTAGGCTTCTAAAAACAAATATGAATATTAATAGAGAGTGGTTACAATTTAGCCAGCATACAGAGTCGATTTTTGGTATGATTCATATGCAGTATAGTGGCTGGAGTATATACCGTAGTAGTTTTTCTTTTTCATGGTTGAGAAATAAGTCTTGACAAATGACAGTAAATGCATTTAATCATAACTTCTGTCTCCTATCACCTTTCTTTAGTGTGAGTTTTTTTTCTCTCCTGAAATCTTACTGTCTGCGGAACAAGTAAACAAAGAGTTTAGATCTGACAGACATGTTTTTCCTACCCATAAGCCTTATGTTGTTTGGCCTAAGAAGTCAGAGGTAGCACAGACGACTGGCACGTTTCCCTGCGAAACACCACAGGAAAGTTTGAACAGCTTGCTGCATGAATTTCCTCAGCAATCCATTTCCTAATCCCCTCAATAGGAATTATTACAACCCCTAAAATGATAATGGCCTTGTATAGGTTTGGTAGTCATAAATGGAAGGGAGCTTGTTGAAATTCCATTGGGAGAACGTAATGCATCTGGAAAATATGATCTTAAGCGGGCAGATTACTGTTATCTACAGTAGGTGCACAGTAAAATCCTCAATGTTGATTTAACCCTGACAGAGTAAACATTGTCCATTTTGGTGCATTTTTACTCTCTACTGTAACACAGGATTTCACTGTGTATGTACTGCTGTATGTTGGAGCCTAGGATTCTAACTTTTTACCAAACTGGATCATCTTCACTCAGTATCAGTGGAGCCTTATCCTCCGCTCAGTGAATCAGTGAATGACGCAGATTATTTCTAATTGCATCCACTAATGTGGAAGGGGGGAATTTGTGAATTGGATTTGGCCTTGTTGACAATGCCTCCCTTTGTGTCTTCATTGCTTTGAGCTTTCTCCAAGGTGATGCACATCCCCATTCCTAAAATGGGATCGTGTTCATAATTTAGTCAGATTAACATTATCAAGCCACCCGCTCATAGAATCACTAAGTTCCATTGTGTTCTGGTAGTCCTCCATGAAGGTAGTGTTTGAAAGACCTGATGACTGCCAGTCATCAAGCTTTTTCGTCAGTGAATAATACTGTTAAGTATAGTTTCCGATTACTCATTGTCACACACATTATGCTGTCATCAGAGGGCAACAATAAATGGAATTTCCCTACCCAGATATTTTAAGATTCACTTAAATTTGTTGCAAACGAGTTTAAGTTTGAATGCAGATGCACAAAATCTGTATACAGTAATCATGCTACATGGGGGCACACCCTCCTAGAGGTCATAGTTCACAGCTACTGCACCTAACCACTAAATCCATAAATAATTTACGTAGATGACCTCACCGGAATCCCCCAGGGGTCTATACTAGTAAGTAGCCTTGGGAACCAATGGTTACCGAGCCATGTCAGGGTCTGACGTTACGTTTTTTTCCTACTTGCCCTGCAGGGCAAGTGTACTTCTTCAATCTACATGCCTGCCCTACCGTTGATGGTGGTGCAGCGCCTAGATTTCTCTCACAATGGAACCTTCGCTAAACCCCACCCCAAAAGCGATTGTCCAATGCCAGCTTAGCAACCGTTGTTAGCCTGGCACAGGTCTGGCAAACTTTCGTCACCTGCCATAGCTGTCAATGTTATTTCGCCCGCACACACACACAATCATTTGCAACATAATAGCAAGAACAGGAATACCACGATAACGCAATGGTGACTATGAACCAGCAACAGATTCCACTTACCCACAACTGGAGGGTTCTTTTCCCAAGCTGAAATCTGCGCTTAAACTGGAAGGCTATGACTGTGCCTGTGTTGTTGAACACAGCTTAATGTTGGGAAAGTATTACACGACTCACTCGCCCAGGTGGTGTCAATGATACTAATCACCGTAATCGTAACACAATTCAGAATCCCAGCGCTGCCTGTTTCGAATTCCGCACATTAAAGTATATTCATTCATTTGTTCGTCTATTTATTAACTGCTACTGTAGTCTTACCCTGCGGTACATGAAAACTCCTGTTACAGTCATGGATCAACTTCAACCTGGTGTTTGAACTTTCTCCATTTACGGTCCGTACATCTATATAAACGTTCATATTTCAAATATGAATTGCTTATGCTATGGCCACGGATGTTAAAATTATGCACGGGACTCTCAAAAGTACCCGTATATTCTGTGTTGTTCAATAAAAAGCATTTTAATCCGATCGGTGGCCATTTTCTCATAGAGTTATAATGTATCAGAGTGCAATACACCTACCAACCGATAGGGTCGCTTAGTTGAACGCATATGGAGAAAATGGCCACCGATCAGATTAAAATGCTTTTTATTGAACAATACAGATGATACGGGTACTTTTGATAACCCGTACATAAATTTAACATCCGTGGCCATGGGACAAGCACTTTATATTTGAAATATGAACGTTTCTGTAGATGTACCGTAAATGAAGAAAGTGCAAACACCAGGTTGAAGTTCATCCATGACGGTCGAGACAGTCGACCGTCGTGTATCCATGGCTATTACTCCCTCTAACATTTCCCATGTTTTTAGTTGATTGAAATAATGTCATGCACATTTGTCCAGTGCATAGCCTACTGCAGGCCTTGTTGACTAGATTTAGAAGAGATTTTGAAGCTCTTGCTGCTGAAATGAAAGATTATTTTTAAGGGGAAAAGCCGTCATTTAACATGCAAGTCAATGGGTGAGAAGCGATGTTTGCCAGGCGCTGCCAGGCCTGGGTGTGACTAACTCCGCACCGCCAGTCACAGAGTGGAGTGGGTGGGGCTTAGCGAAGGGTCCATTCAGTGTTTCTTTCTTTTTCCTTTTTTTATTCCACTTTTCATATTTTGTTTAATAGATTTGTCATTACCACCACCATACATAATCATTTTTCTGAATAATAACTGTTTTGTGAAATATTTCTTTTTATCATCTCACTTCTACAAACTGTTACCTATACTTTACAATGATGTGGCTCATAGGTCAGGAGCCTGTCTCCTGTTTCTGTAGCGTGAGGCGACTTGATGTACAAGTGCAGTACACCCACCAGTCCAGGACGTACAAGTACACCTCCTGGACATGATGCTAGAATGTTGCCTGGCCGAAAATAGCCCATGTACAAACTCACAACGCATCACATTACGACGCATTGTGAGCTTGTAAATCTGCTATTTTGGCCTAATGTTTGCCCCAGAATAGGGATGCTAGGGTTCATGTGGTTAAAGTTGAACTTTCCTAAAAGCCTTGGAGGAAACTGGGGAATTCAGTTTGAACAGTCCAACTCAGCAGTAGCAGCAGCATCATAAGTCTCGTTATAATCATGGCTTCACAGTAATCATCATTAGTAGTAATTTCCTCTATAAACCAAAGAGAGACGTTTATGGTCTGTCTCTTCTTATCCGTTGAGCCATGAAGCCATTAATGTTCTGTCTGTCTGTACTCTTCTGTCTGTCTGTAGAGTATGTATGTACCGTATGTCACTCTGTCTGCAATGACATAATACACTGTATTATCATCGTCAAACCATAGCATAAGGTCATAAAAGTTAATATATATGTTATATCTCTAATTCTATATCTTATATATGGTGCTACTTAGTGGTCAAAGGTCAAGGTCAACAGGGTCAATTATCGAGGCATAAATTGTCGTACAAACTAGTATGTACAGTACATCTGAACTTCATCATACGATGAGGCTGATTGCATTTGAAAGCTGGTCTCAAGCCATTTCACTTCCCTGCATTCAGTCTTCTAGATGATGTTAAGATGATATGAATTGCATTTGAAAGAAGCTGTACATTTTAACCACTTGAACCCTAGCATCCCTATTCTGGAACGAACATTCAGCGAAAATAGAAGCTCTACAAGCCCAACGTCTTGTGAGCTTGTAGATTGGCTTTGTGTAGAGGGTAAAAAAGGAATGGGCCGAGTATAGTATGGAGCCCTTGGGCACTCTGGTCAATGTAGTATATAGGGGTTAAAAATGGTCAATTACATTGTATATGTAAAGCCCTACAGACAAGAGTTGAAATGAGCAATCGCAGCACATCAGTTTTATTCTCTGTACAGGAACTGCAGTATCCTATATTAAAATAGGCTAATGGGAGGATGAGCGGGTGAGTGGGCGGGCGGACCACGTCAACATGATCATGTCACTATGACTCAGCCAGTACCATATAATATAAAGTCCCCAATGCAGCTACACCCAAAAATGGAGTGTGTTGTCTTACCTCAATGTGTCGTCATGGCATCAGGTACCAAGCGTGCCGGCATGAGGGAAAAAGTCAGGGGACATTAGCTGGTGGGGATGGGGGGGGGGGGAGTTTGACGGTGACATCATGAGGTTCACTGTCAGTTTTGGTGTAGCTCCGAAGAGTAAACAAATATAACCAAATGGACTCCTCGGAATCTAACTAGCCTAAATAACTGTATGCACTATATAGCTCTGGATAAAGAACAGATTGTAAGTGTCAAAGTCATTTTCAGACTTTCTATTTAAGGGAAATTCAAGCTTGCTCTATAGGGAACGTTAGAAGAACTACATGAAACATTGCATTTCAATAAACATCACTTAGTAAGTAATAAGGAAGTCAGAATAAATAATGAACATATTAGATTATATATTATACACATAGAGCTCTTAACAGGTTCAAAATGATGGACCCAAACCCTAATGGACCCCTGAAAATGAAATCGGTTCAGAGATCCGAGTGGTGCCGACATAAAAAATAGAAAAAAGAAAGACGGGACCCGACAAACCTACGCTGTTCTAACACTGTATACAGTGGGCGAGATGTCAGCTATAGCAGCCTACAATAAGAGACACTGACAATGACATTAAATTGCATGTTTTCACCTCAATTAATAAGGAATCGGATCCATGATCACACATGATGCCACGGTGCACTTTGAGTGCACGGAGGTATAGTTTGTGCGTGCGCTCTCGGGTCTCACTTTAACTGACAGAGGAACAACTTTGTTCCCCCATATATTGCTGCAGTAATCTTATCCCTGGTCTGTCAGTCTATCGCATTACTTGATTCTAGCAGCCCGAGCCCCGCGGGCATTTGCTTCTTTCACACCCCCAGCCAGCATCAGATCAACTATTTGTTGTGTATTAGCTTGTCTCACACAGGTCTAGTTGATCAAGTTGAGAGAGCAACTGCACGTAGTCAGTAAAACAGAACGGTCATTGTGGCGAGAGGCAAGCATGCAGCCAATACACAACAACGGTGGGGTGCTAGACTAGCGCAGGTCGGTAAAAATAAATAAATAAATAGACCAGTCGATTGCAATAGTGTCCCCCCAATAGTGGCGCCTATGTCAGGTGCTAACAAATCAGTTCGCTCCAAATATGGGCACAAAAGAGGGCATGCCCATACATGGGCATATACTGATGACATATGGGATCTCCATATATGGGTATAAAAGGGACAAGGACTGACAGATACATAGATCTCCATATATGGGCATATTGGTCAGCGGTGCGGTGTATGGTGTTAGGGCCACATAGCAGCCCAAACTGTAGATGTGAGGGCCGCGTAGAAGCCCGAATTCTAGATGTATGGGCCACATAGCGGCCTGAACCTCTTGTATTAAATAAATTGCATCATCCCTATCAAGAAAATATTTTTTTTTGTAAATATGCACTGTGTTACTGGAAAAAACGCGTGAGAAAAAGGAGCATCCACAGGGAATCATTATGACAACATGCTATAATTGGAGACAGCCTCTTGCCCTGACATCGCATTTCCTTCCACTGTTTTCCACGTATATACAGTATATTGTTGTGGGAATGTAGTCAGATATGAATATTTGGATGATGATATCTTGTCTATTGGCAGCTGCCTGCTTATTTGATTACGCCTGGCGTCTGGCTTCGAGGCTCTAGCCTCCCTGCTGTGCTTCCTGCAATCCTGGAGGTTCCTTGCATCACCCGCCATTTATTTAGTGCAATAAGTCCGCTAACTGACATCAGGCCAGCCATCTGGACTGAGATGGGCTGGCTCGGCTGTATTCCCTCAGTACAGTCGCTTGGACATCAGCAAGACGTCACTGTCGGGTGGAAACCGTGTAGGTCCAAAACCATTACTTTTCAGGAAATGAAAAAATAACCTGAGTTCCAATGAATCCCATGTAATTATTATTTAGTCACAAGCACATGTATGTACTGTATATTGTAGAAATGTATGTAATACATACGTTATATACTTTTGTGTGACACTGTAGTATGATGAAGTAGGGCATTCATTTACGAAAGAAACAAAGAGTTGAAATATGGAGAGATACAAGGTTTCTGCCCAACATCAACGAAGAGCAATATACCAGTAGACAAACCAGGAAATTAGAATAACAATGATTCTCTACTACTGCCAATCTTTAAGACAGACAGAAGGGCCGTTTGGACACGTTTGGAAGCGATGTTTTCCCTGGAATAAAAATGTCTGTAGGCTGCACCAGACAAGTGTAGCAGAGTCTGAGACAAGGATAGATTTTGAGCCAAAGCTACCCCCTCCAACCCCAAGCAGCACTGGCCACTAAAACCACATATGAAAACACTGACCCTACAACTTCTCCTACATCGTACTGTCATACTCTGCAGCAAGCCAGTCGTGTTCTCACGCTCCCGGCGTACAGTACTGTAGCTGTATTTAGTCACAGTCGGTTGTCACATCTTTTCAGTTAGGTTTTTAAATCAAAGATGTTTGTTCATCTGGCTCCAGCTGGAGTTTTGCTGTTTTCCTTCACGCAAAACTCAGAGTTGTGTGTTTCCACATTAGATAGATGGACCTTTATTGATCCCGTGGGGGGAATTCAGAGCCAGAGCCAGCAGTTAAAGTACAGATACTGTACATGGTAAAAGTAGTATTACTGTAAGGCAAAACACTTCTGTAAAACCATTGGCAGATCGCAAGCCTTATTATACATTTCCATTGTAAATTCTATTGCACAGTCTAGGCAATTTTATATATATATATTGCATATTCAACCATGTTTAAACAAACCTTTTGATTGTTTTTGCGTTAAGACAGCATCCCTTTGGTATCAATAATATTTTCCATAGTTTCTGACTGGGCTCAAATGTTACCTTTTTTGGTGAATAGCTGATTTCACTTCTCTAGGTCATGTTCTAGTCCAGTGCACTTATCACAGATGGCTTAATATAATCAGGAAATGTGCTGTTTGGGTCCTTACTCGCCAACTAGAAGCAAGCAGCAGTGGTTCTCTTTGATAATGTTTCTGGTTGAAGAAACTGAGGTGGGGGTTACGTGATTCCTATCATGTTTCCAGGCATGGAAAACACAGCATTCAAATGCCATGGCTTTTCCAGGAATTGTTGCCCAGTTGTGCAGTTGTGAACTTGTGTGTGGAAATGTTATAGAGCAGGGTTCTTCAACAGGGGGTCCGGGACCCCTAGGGGGTCTTCAGAGTTACTACAGGGGGGTCGCCAAATCTTTGTGTGATAGGAAATCTTTACTTTACTTTCTTTTTTTACATTAATATCTTGAACCCCAGAATCCCTATTCTTCTTTTTTAAAGATATTTTTGAGGCCCTTCTGCCTTTTTTTATAGGTATAGTGGAGCTGGACAGGAAACAGGAGAGAGAGATGGGGAGAGACATGCAGTTAAGATCGTCGGGATCAGGACTCAAACCAGGTTACATGTGCCCGGGCCTAGAATCCCTATTCTGAGGGTAACATTAGTCGAAAATAGCAGATCTACAAGCTCACAACGTTCACAATTGTGAGATGTTGTGAGCTTGTAGATCGGCTATTTTCGGCAAAGACTTTTTGTGTAGAGGGAAAAAAGAGCAGACCAAGTACAGAGCCAGCGGTCAAGTTTACTTAGTATTGAGGGTTTAAGTGGTTAAATGTCTGAAATAAAACAAAAACATTCATTCACACTACACTGATAGTCAATGTCTTCTTCAATCAATCTTCATTGACTATTGTAGTGGGGGTCCCTGGTCTGAAAAACATTGAAGACCCCTGTTATAGAGTGATATTCCTCCACCAGATTGGTCTTTTGTCTTCTATTTCTATCTTTGGGGCTGGTGTGACTGAGCTGTAGCTGCATGCAGCAGCTTGCTCTGGCATGCTGGACTCCTATCTTGGTTTTCCTGAGGTAGGGAATCAACCATGCAGTTTGTGCACTGACCACTTAATAACAACATCCTGGGTTTGGATTTGTCTCAAAAAACTTTGGTAAATGTCATCTAGTCCGTTTATTTTCTCTTTCACTGCACTCTACTGTCCAAATAGAATTGCTTAAATAATTACATTACTTGATCCCAGTTTAAAACTGCAATCTATAACTCTCATGTCCTACACAGGCTCCAAACATAGGTTCCCTGGGAAAGTGCCAGAATTCTTACTTTTGAGCTATAACGGAGAGCGTGTTCTGGGAATGCGAGTTTCCATTATTTCCATTTGAGTTTCATTTTCGATACCGCTTGTCAACCACAGGATCTGAATGTCTCAATAGAAGAGTAGGCAGACCACCTAGCTCCAACCGCCACAATTGTGTTCGTATTACCATACACAATATACCATTGCACAGATAAGTTGTGGATTGCAGCTTGAATACGCCTATATGACATAAGTGCAATGTTGTGGATTCGATTCCCAGCCCCAGGACCTGTGTTGTAATTATAATTGTTCCTTTCTGTGGTCTGACTCGTGTATCTCTTCTAACCGCAGAGAATCCTTCCCTGTAAGACAGTGGTTCCCAAACGTTTTAGCTTGAGATCCAAAAGGGGAATCTGATGTCTCCCTGCAGGGACCCAAACTGCAAGCAGATCTAGATTTTCACTAGGCTACTCCTTAAAGTTTTTTTTTTTTCACATATGATTTTAGAAATTAATCTCTTAAATGTTTAAATAAATAAAAAAAATCATTAATCTTTTGAAGTAACTTTTGAAAAATTGTAGGAAATAAAAATAAATAAAAAGATAGTTACTTGTGACCAATAAAAATGTGTCCGTGACCCACAAATGGGTCCTGACCCAGTGTTTGGGAAATACTGCTGTAAGACACCAATGTCTCTGTCTCTCAGGTCTGTCCCTGGACCATCAGCTGGTAAATTCGGTGTCCCGTGTGCGTCTGTCGGCGAGAGAGGAGGAGAGTCTGTCCTGTTACCTCAGGGCCTGTGATGCTGCCTTGTCCTACCTGCAGGAGCTGGATAAGGTAGTGTACTTTCAATCACGACCAAACCTCTCTCAAAACATGTTTGTTTGATTTATACTTTGTCGCATGCCAGTGTCACATGCTGAGAATAGCAGATCTGCAAGCTCACAACAGTAAGCGGCTATAGTTTCTGCTAGACTGTGCTTCTAATTGAAGTGGGTACAATTCCTTACATCTCTACTTCACTGACAGTAAGCATTGATTTTTCATCATGTGTAATTTTCATTTCAACGCTGTGTGTGTGTGTGTGTGTGTGTGTGTGTGTGTGTGTGTGTGTGTGTGTGTGTGTGTGTGTGTGTGTGTGTGTGTGTGTGTGTGTGTGTGTGTGTGTGTGTGTGTGTGTGTGTGTGTGTGTGTGTGTGTGTGTGTGTGTGTGCGCACACGCATGCATGCATGTGTCATCAGGTGGCGACAACGCCTCATGCAAAAACAGCCAAGGCCAGCCTTCTGCCTCCCCCTGTGGAAATGGACCTGGGCTACTTCCAACAAGCGGCTCTGCAGAGCGCTTACCTGTGTATGCTACAGAGAGGGTGAGTCTACAGCCGTTTTCATACACACACATTCATAGGTCAGGACATCATATAAGGTACACACACACGCACACAGCACACTCTTTTTTGTAAATCAATGTTCTCAACGAAATCGGACATTGAAAAAAAAATAGTTTGGCGCAGTAATGCGGTCACAGGTGTGTTTTTATAGAGCATCATATAACGGCCTTGAATACGGCTCAGCCAATCATAATCAAGAACCGGAACTACCCTTTTGATAAAAATAAGTGACAAATGTTCATTTATTTTAAATATGAACAAATAAAACAGCTGTATAACACATACATAGAAATGATTCCTGTAACAGTGGTAACCCCCCACCCCCTTATCTCGCCCTTAATAGAGTTGAAAATGTACTTGTCTCCTTACTTGTGATTGGATTTTTGGGGGATGGCTGAAGTCCCTTTCTTGACTAATCATGATTCTGTGCAATGGACATAACCACATCCTGTGTTTATTCATCCATTTGTAACTGTGGGAGTGTACGAATGTAAAGTGTATAGACTTCAGCTAAATGAAGCCGTTCCAGAAAATCTGTTCTGCCAGTGACCAGCAGGTGTCAGTGTTGCCTTGGCTTAGCTTCTAGATCGAGCCTGGCACTGAGCCAGTGTTTGAATTGTGAGTGGCGTAGGCCAGAGTAGCACACATTGCTGTAATGATTTTATACCGCAGAGGGAACTGAATGACTATTCCCCATAGAGGTTTCACTATGCCATTCAGGCTGGGCAGCTTATGTGAAGCAGGGAGAACAGCAGCCTTATTGTTCATCACAGCTCCACTCTGCAGCTACTGTTACTGTACTGTAAATAATGTCCAACCACAGTAAACACTCTATGACGTGATATCATCTTATCTGCTCTCCTATCTGATTACATGTTTCTTTAAAGCTATAAGTTCCTTTGGTCTAACAATTTCCCATGACCATTATGCCACCATGCCCATACACACACAGTAAAATCCTGCGTGTTCATTTTACTCAAGTTGACAAATTAACGTAAATGAACGTGTGTGTGTGTGTGTGTGTGTGTGTGTCAGGCACCTGGCTCAGGGAACTCACCAGCTGCGCCGGGTCCTCAGGGTGGTGGAATCGCGGGGGTCTCATAGTTTTAGGAAGGTGAGTGGTCGGTCTCTCTCTCTCTCTCTCTCACGCACACGCTGTTGTCAGAACAAGTCATCACTCACAAGCCTAATCTATCATTTCAATTCACCATATTGGTTCCAGTCGATTCAAGGCATTTTGTGTCTCTCCAGTCTGCAGCGAACAAGCTAGCTGAAGTGTTGTTGAGCTCAGTGAGTGAGGACAGCTACTGGGCCCCTCTGGGTCCACCACCTTCTTCCTGGCTTCAAAGAGAAGGGGCTGCCGCCCCCAAGGATGCCATGTACCCCACCATCAAACCACCCCAACGCTACCCCTCAGACGGGTTTGTCTTCATATTTTTTTCCCTCTCCGTTGAATTTTCTGTTCAGTTAATTCCTCTCTTTTCTCAGTCACTGTATGACAGTCATTTTAGATAGTCCATCTTACTCTTAATTTCCGTCTGGGTTCTATCTGATGTGATGTGATTCATTCATATAGTACCGGTGCCTTTTTCTAAATGGGTGAATGTTTTACATTCACCCATTCACACACAGTCACACAAACATTCATGCATCGACAGCAGAGGCAGCCATACAATACAACCTCGGTTCTGGGTTCAATTCTGGGCAACACCAGCTTAGTGTATGATTAGCACGTCTTGGGTGAAGTCTTACTACATGAGACTTCACCCAACTTCACCCAACTACATGACTGAAGTAAGACGTGCGCTAAGTACTGGGAGCTGACGGTAGGTGCTCTGCTCCACCTCAGCATCCACCTTCCAGGGGTCTAGTGCATCGAAACACGGATAGACTCCTGCGTTCTCGGTTGATACTGACAATAAGCCTCTCCGACCTACTTACTTATACAAGGCCCCAACCACTGAGATGTGATGACATGAAAAATGAGTTGAGACGAGAAATGATGAGATGAGATGTGATTTAGATGACATGAGGTGAGACAAGATCAAATCAAATAAAGGGAATAGAGATGAGTTGAGGTAACTTCAACATAGACCTTTGTGTGTCTCAGTTCCAGTAGTAGCAGTGGAGCCCCCCTGCAGTCTTATACACACAGAAAACTAATCCTGTGTGACGGCCTGGCGACAGACAGTGCTTAGCGCTTGTTCAACAGTCTTAATATAGCCAAAAAAAGAACCAATAGGTAGGAAATAGAGATTTAATGGACATAAAATAACATGCAGTAAGATGATGAGTTGAGAGCTACTTCAGTGACCCTCACTTCAAACGCAACCAAACGGACATAAAAGTATCGAAAGAAGGAACACACTCCAGCACATTCCTGATATCAGAAACATGCTTGTCTTGCCTCTGTGCTATACAATGCATCCCCTTGCTTGTGCATTTTCCCCTTTTTTTTCGCAGGGATCCTCTGCTCAGTTCTTTAGGGCCCCATGTACACAGCACACTTAGCACATGACTAATCCTATCCCACACTATCACGCTCACACATCTACATCCACGTCTGGGATTAGAGAAAAGAATGAGAGGAAGGAATGGTGGAATTGACCCCGAGCAACATAACGAGAGCTGTTGTATTGTTCGGCGTGGCCTGCGTGTAAACCAGTTACGTCTGTAAAGCGCCGCGATAGCATCTTGTAAATGCCTCTTTTATTTATTTTGTTTTACCACGTGGCTCAACCACAGAGTGAAGGAACAGAGATAAGGAAGGCAGCAGGTGGGTAGGGTGGTGGAGGGGTGAAGAATTGAACGCGAGCGACAGGGGAAGTACTGAATGAGAGGGATGGGGGCAGAGACGTTGGAATTAGGGGTGCAGGGGGTGCGACAGGCAGCATCCCCCTTCGACAGCTTCCCTTAACTCCACCAAGCCTTTTTTTTGTAACCACTTAAACCCTATAGACTTATTGTAAACCGATACTTAGTTACCTGGGGTCAACTTGCCTCTAGATCAGCTATTTGCGGTGAATGTTTACCCCAGAATAGGGATGCTAGGTCTGAAGTGGCTAATAAAGAATTGCTTAAATTCTAAGTTTCACTTCTGTCTTTCATATTTCCTTACAACTTAAACTAAATACAGTAATGCTTTCATAGATTAGTGATGTGATTCACAGAAATGATAAGCCTCTCCTGCTCAAAGCACTTTATAAACAAATAGTCAGGCCAGTGCAGTTCGCATTATCTTGAGCCAAGAAGGGCTCCTTAGCAACCTAACAAGAAAAACTGTTAACACATTTGAATAAAGTTTATTTATTGTTAATATTGTTAAATAAAACATTACAAACATATGCTGTAGCCTAATAATGCAGTAGTAGTGGTACATACTAACACAATGTGCAGTCTGACGTAGTCACATATATGTACAGCAGACGCCCTTGTGCTCGATGCCTGTGTGTTGTTATTGTCGTTGTCACCCACAGCACAAGTTTTCTGCCAGGGAAGTCCTGGTGTCCAGTCCTGCTGACCGGCCAGCCTTGTCTCCTGACTGCTAACTTGTTGGTAGCATGCAGAGTCTGGTTAATATTTAGTACTAAACGTACTGTGTAGCCATATACAGTAGATGAATGGACTCTACAGTCACAGAGAAGGAGCTGTGCTTGATATGTCCGGGAGGTTGGACTTCCACTCACTGGCCATGCCATTCAGAGCCCTCCAATACGAGTGCTTTTCTTACTTTAATGTCTTGCTGTGACAAGATGACCCATGAGCCCAGGCATTTGAAGGCAGTGACTTCTTTCAGTGCAGTACCGCCTGACGTTAGAGGTGGATCATGGTCCGGGAGGATGTTATAGGTGATGGCCTCAATTTTCCTGGCATTTAGCCCAAGTACCAACCTTAGCACACTCTGTTTCTATTGTGGTCAACAGCTCCTGTGCCTGCTCCAGATTGCAGGCAGATGTCTGCATAGTGCAGGTCCGTTTGGGCCAGAGCAGGAGTTGTCTCTAGGCCAAGTGCTCCTGTCCACTGATGGCCTGCCTAAATGCATAGTCCAGGATGATGTTATGCACCTTTCTTGCTTTACCCCAGATTTTAACCCAGGTTTCCTGCGCACACCACTGAGCCTACCTGTACCTGCCAGCCAACTCTGGTCAAAATTTGTGTCAAACCAGAAACAGGATCGTGTCAAAGGTTGTGTCCAACCTAGACACAGAATCTAAATGTTTCTATAGAGGAGAGCAGGAAAACCAAATACAACCACCCAACTTAAATTAACACAGATGATTGGGGTCCCAGAGATTAAAAAAAGAATGGTATCAAATGGGAGTCTGTGGCCTAATCAATGCATATCAAACTGGGGGTCCTTGAAATGGGAAAGGTTGAGAATCACTGAAGTAGTATTGCATCTGTCCCCGGATGAAAGGGGCAGAGATGAAAAGGGAGAAATTAAGGTGGCAGGGTCGTAAAATGGACTCTCTAGCAGCAGTTTGTTGTTGTTGTTCTGTGTGCGTGTGCGTGTGCGTGTGTGTGTGTGTGTGTGTGTGTGTGTGTGAGAGAGAGAGAGAGAGACAGTGATACCTGAGAGAGATGTTGTGTGGTGATACACCCATGGCGGCCGGGGTTGAGTTACAGAGACTGAAACTAGACACTCTCACGTGATCTATAGCCCTGGAATACGAGTATTTGTGTGTGTCTGTGTGTGTGTGTGTGTGTGTGTGTGTGTACGTACTACATACTGCATCTGTCTTTTTGTGCGTCATTTCCCGTTCTTGCACCTACTTCCTGTTTCCTGTGTGTCCCGGACGGCAGGTGCTTCTGTCCTCAGGACGTGGTGGAGGAGGCTGTTCTACTGCTGCTCATTACTGAATCCATGGTGAGACACACACACACACACACACACACACACACACACACACACACCCTCCCCCTCTCTCTCTCTCCCCCTCTCTCTCTTCCTCCGTCCGTCACCCCTCTCTTTTTTCAACTTCTCATCCTTCGTCCTCTCAAACCTCTCCACTCTCTCCTCCTTTCCCCTGACCTATAGCGCTGTTTCTCAATGTCAGGCCAGGGGACCACCAGGGGTCCAAATTGAACCGTCCCTGACGCCAATGGTTCTCAACCTTTTCAGGCCACGACCCCCCAAAATAATCATATTTTAACTGGGGACCCCCCACCCTGATAAGCACTTGGAATTGTAGGGAGTTGATGCATTCATTTAGTTTGACTCGGTTCCACAATTGTTGCCTCTTTCTTATATTATTTGACAATTTGGCCAATGTTTGACCAGTTTTTATAGTATAGTCTGTTGATTACTTTTGATGCAGCAATGGTCTTTTTTCATTTCATTTAATCTAATTTATTTTAAGGTATTTAAAAGGTCTTAAAAGTCATTAAAGTGTCACTTTACTGTGATCTGGGGAGCCCCCCAAAATCATGTGGGAACCCCGACCCAAAGATTTTTGGAATATCTTTTAATAAGAAAAATAAACAGATATTTACTTAGTCCCCAAGCCTCTTGTAGGCTCCTGGAGGCACCGGGCCCAGGTGTCCTCCATTAGCCATCAACAGGGGAATGCAGGCTGCCCCGCCCCCTGCTCACACAAAGCACGTAAACAAGCAACAAGCAATCACAAGACCAACTATTCACACT